>NW_010180048.1:8258-11311 GCF_000695765.1 Mesitornis unicolor | reverse complement strand
GCTATGGGTTGCAGGAGACGACTTCTCTGGCGAAGAAGTGTCAGTCTTCTGGCCAAGACTTTACACTGTTCTGTCGTTCTGGTTGGTCTGACTTGGCACACATCCCTTTCTACTCCTTTTTCTTTTGTCGTCTGCTGCTTGGCTGCCTCCACTACTGAAACTATCTTCCCAGAGACTGCTGTGTTCAAAAGGGACAGCATCTGGAGCAAAGGTTCCCAATTAGTGCTAATTAGTCATGTCTTGCAGTGCCCTCAGATCCACAGAGTGAGCAAAATGGATCTGGTATGCCAGCCCTTGCAAAACTCACTGTCAACTTCCTGATCACAGTCCTTGCTTGAGTAACTTTTCATGATCCTGTCACTGAACAGTGAACAGCCCCTCTGGCCCTTTCTAGAGATAGGTTGGGTTTTTTAAGTCTATGTAGAGTCTCTTTTTGTTACTAGTTTTTACACTCTTCACTCAGTTCACACATCTCACAAGCATGGCCATCCTGGACCAGATGAAATGTACTCCAAGCCCAGTGTCCTGTCTCCAGCAGTGGCCAACAGCAGCTGGCTAGGGAAGAATGTAGAAACCAAGATAAACAGAGAGGGACCTTTTTCAGTGTCTCTAGTTTAGGGATCTCTCAAATAACAGTCCCAGAAATCATAGCGTTTCAAGTTTCAGTCCTTCCACGTGATTCCCTTTCAAAAGTCTTTTTGCAACTCCCTGGCTATTATCATACTGCTTTGCTGGTTATGCCTACGTACTTTTGGGAAACAAGCAAAACCTGTAGTGTATTCCTTTCACCATGCTCCATGCATGTACACCACCAATCCGTGACTTCTCTGATCATGCTGCTTTAAGGATGTTTCAACCTTGGGTCATCTATGAATCCCTTGTGGTGCATGACACTGTAAGGACCAAACAGAGGTCATATATGCCCAACATTGTCCATGTGGTATCACTGTGATGGTACCTATGAATCATGGTGGCAGCCTCAGGCTGGAAACAGTGTGTTTCCCATTGACCAGACTGAAGGCAGATGCTGCTTAGGTGTGTGCTGATGACATGAGGTAAGTCTGATTTTAAGCACATATCTAGATCTGCACTAGAGATACAGTAGATGTACCTATGGTGTCTGGCCTCATTCAGGAGCTTGTACACTTCTTGGTGGTGTAGGCAGATTCTGTTCTTCTCTTCTTCCTGGATTTCCATCAGATTCTTACGGTATCTTAGTTTCTAAGGACCCAGTAATTCACGGAAATTATTATTTTAATGCTGTGTATGGTCATGAACTCTAGGCATGTCTGTGGCAGACGGCACACTCCATTTTCACTATAAAACCAGGGCTTGACTTTCCACTAGCTTTTCCTCTTCATGTTGACATAAAAAGTCTGTAGGTGGCTATAGATGTGGACCTGTTCTTTGCTGTTTGATGGCTTGACAGTCAAGGCCAGTAGAACTCTATACATCAGTAGTTTCACAGGTGGCACAAAGGGATCAATATCTAACTTAGCCTAGCAGGGCTTTCACCTTCTTTAAATATTTTGCTACAGTGCTGGATAAGACTTACAGTAATCTCTTCATCCTTGCATATGGTGAGGGTGTTCTGGCATTCCACCATGGTCTTATATCAATAAATTAAATAATAGCATCTCTTGTTTCCTGAGGTTTTCAAATTGAAGGTTTGAAATACTCATTACTTCAAAAGGATGTTTCCTTATGCCCTTAGGACCTTGAGGGCATCAATTAACTTTAATTGCTCTGCCCAGCCCTTACTAGGCTTTCCACCAACACATTCTCTGCCTGTAGGCTCAAGAACTCTATATAAGCTCAGGGCACAGGTACCCAGATCTATCCTGAGCTGCATTCTAGATGTATCTCTGCCTTGTCCTTCTTTACTGACTGATTTTCAAAGCTGGCTGCCAGACCGGTGTTGCAAGCAGCTTCATTTCAAGTCCTGGCTCTGACCCTGCCTTCTGATGCTCCCAGTCAGGCTCCCTGACCCATCACTTCATCTTGTCTGGGACTGTCACCACTCTGTCCTGCTCAGGTACCGTGGGACTGTGCTGTGTTGGTGAAGGTGCTGCCCTGCCTGCGCTGAGGTCACCCTCAGCTCCCTGCCTGCCCTCCTGCACAGAGTAGCCATCACCATGCTGCTCCTGGGCAGGTGTCATGTTGGTGCTGATAGAAATGTCCTATCTGGTCAACTCTGTGGTGACAAAAGGCAGCCAAGCTTCTGGTTCTGGTCAGGAGAAATGGCTGAATGTTGCTGTGACAGATCCAGAGAGGCAAGGAAGTAACTAACTAAAATGCCTATAACTCACAGGGAGATATTTGCACCCAGATAAGCTTGCTTTAGTACACTTTGCACATCAGCACTGAAATTCTTCCCACTGTTGTGGTTTTGCTCCTGACTATTCTGAGGCATGGTTGTGGCTTCCTTTGAATCCTTCCTGAGAGCAGGATGTGTTTAACTGTTTCAAGCACATAATAGGTTGCTGTTTCTTGTACAGAATAATGCATTTCCTACTCTGAATTCTTTGCCCTGCACTGGCCAATGCATATAATCAGCACATAGAGGTATTCCTCCCAGCTCATTTTCCTGCTTACCATTTTTGTTAGGATTAAATGGCAGCTGGGTCTGCAGTCCAGCAAAAATCAAATTGGTCATTGATCTTAGAGCAGTTACTACAATGGTGGCTGAATGTCTAGCAGTCTTCAGAGATGTGCCTAGCATGTGTGAATCTTCCTGGCTCTTTTACCATGCTACAGATATCATCTTCACTGGGAATCTGTGTCATGTACCTTACGATCCATTACACAGCTGTACTTCCTTCTGCAGAAGATACTCCACTGGGAGGTGAAATGGTGCTGTTTCTCCAACATTTTCCAGACCTGTTCATGACCTGTATGTTGTCTTCCTTGTCTCTTGAATTGCTCCCGTGTGCTGTGCACTGGACTGTGGTTTATTAGTCAGCTTTCCTGCTTCATGAAAACCATTAGCTCAGGCAAATATACTTGTTTTGATACAAATACATTGTTTTGATGCTGTCTTGGGTTTGGTTCAG
>NW_010180048.1:0-8244 GCF_000695765.1 Mesitornis unicolor | reverse complement strand
CTACTTTTTCCCCTGACCTGGATCTGTGTCTCTGGACAAACTGCAGTTCTCTCAGTTCAGAGGTGGGATCATTTGCAAGGATCTTTAGTGAGTCTCAATGATAGTTTTGTTGTTGTTATTGCTCCAAGTATATGTTTTTTCTGCATTATATGTTTGTATAAGCACCAACACACAGTAAATTCCCCCAAAGCAGCTCTCTGAACTCTCATTTCCCTGGGGTCACTGTGCTCACCAAATACATTGCAGGTTTCCCTGTATCAAGGGACAGTGTTTACCCACAACAAGTGTATCTTGTTGCTCACTACTTAGCCTTTTCCTCTAGTGAGGTGTGAAAGGGGTAGCTTTAACTTTTGTGTCCATGTGCCCCTTGACCAATGGTGTTAGCACTAAAGTGGGGACACTGCCTTGCAGGCACATGGTTTTGAGACTGAAAACAGTATGCCCGCACCATTTCTGCAAGTTACTTTCTTTCCATGTAGTCTCATTCCTGCAGGATTGCAGGCAATCATCCTCTTCCATACTACCAGGTGCTCACTGGGTAAGAACCATAAAGCACTCTACCTATAACAGAGAAGTCTCCTTAGGGACGAAGATGTCTTTTTAACAATGATATGGCAGCCAGCATTAAAATACTTGTGTGTCGACTGACTTACCGGTTCCCCCAGTATTTCCTTCCCACTCTGACACAGACAGCTAAATCAGAAAACATGCCTTTTGCTGGATCCTCAAAATCCCTGCGAATGAGGCCCAAGGAGCTGTGACCCCTGAGCCCCAAACAACAGATGGGCAGGTTTCAAAGTCTCCGCTTTGTTTACTAGTTACTTTGTTAGTGCCAAGCAGATGTGTGTGCAAATCCCTTCTGTCTTTGGTCACCGAGATCTAAACTATCCATCTGTGGAAGGAGTCAACAGCCTGGGTCTAATAACACATTAATATTACACATTCTTACCTCACTCCCTGGGTCCTCTCTGAGAAGAACTAGTGGCTGTAGTATTACTTGACAGACAGAAGTAAGATGCTGGCAGCTTCTTAAAGATGTTCGAGGCTACAGAAACTGAAATCTTCAACATTTGTTCCTTAGCTCCTGAGGCTGAATACTGCAGCACACTTTTGTAACAGGATCTGAAGATGAACTTTCTGATTAATGGATCATAGAAATGTGCCCTGAAACCTACTGATTCCCAACTTTTATCTGACTATAAATGCTGTTCCTCTTGCCCAGCCCTGGGAAACAGCCTGTAAGAAGTGGTGTGACTGACTTCTCCTGCCTACCCACTTGATGCAGTGCACTTGCATGAGCAGCCCTGCTGAAAGCTAACAGGGGATTCTCTGCATGTGGCACTTCTTCTAGGCAGGAAAAGAAAGAAATATCTGTCACGGTTGGTGTGACTCTAGAGTGGCAATTCAGACTCGGGGTCTATACCTCTGTCCTGCTTTGACAAGCAACATTACAGGGAGCATAATCCAAAGAGCTAGCTGAGTCTCACATATAGCCTTTGTTTAGACGTTCAACACACTTCTTCCAACCGCCTGGCAAAAGGAATATGTTTGGAGGTGTAAATGATTTTGACAATTCAAGTGCTGTGTGTTAATACACTGATCAAAATGCTGAGAATTTTCAGGTCAGGGCGCATCTGTTCATCTCGACGATCTTGTTAAGAGGTAAACCCTTATAGCCTGGGAGACGCTGAGGAAATGTTGCAGGATTTCTCCGTCTGGCAAGATTCTCTTCCAGTATTAACTAGTGCTGGATCTTCACCACAGGAGGATTCCTGCAGGGGTCTTGAACACGAAATAGAGACCTCAGCAGATCAGTGTTAAACCAAATGGGATCTAAAAGGCCAGAAGTGCCTCCACACTGTTTCCCAGCACCAGGACTGATGAATGGCCAAAGCCGACAGCCATTCATCAGCATGACTAAATGAATGCAAGGAGTTTAGACAATGCTAAAATAAGGAGCAGAGCCATGGGACCAATCTGCATAGCTACTGTTGCTCATGTGGGGTTTGGGTCTGTTCCCTGCCTGTGCTACCGATTCATTAGATAAATCTGGGCACTTCTGAGGCTAATGGGAGGTTTCCTGTTGTCTGTCAGGAGTTTGGCTTTAAATTGTCATTGCCTTCTCTTCCCTACTTAGGAAATAAGAATAGTTCTGCTCACTAAGGAAGCTCTCTTTGGGCTTGCACTGCCTAGGATGCAACAAAAAGCTAGATCTCCCCACCTGGGTGCAATGCATCTTGCCTATCAAGAAATGTCCTTGGGAATAAACACCTCTGGTGAGTTGCTACGCTTGATCCCTTGCAAAACAGAACAATTTGCATTACAATTCGGTTGCTTTAGAAGACAATGGGTGAAATCTGGAGCTTGACACTTGGCTTTCACTCAGTCTGTCTTTTGTGAGAATACTGCCAGCCAAAGAACTCACTGAAGATGGCGTAAGACACACTAGTAATAACACAGTGCATTTCTAAGGTGCTATTTGTCCAAAGACTTCAGAGTATATTTATTAACTAAGGTAAAGCCCAGAGAAATCAGTGGAAATCTTTGCATTGACCTTAAGCAGCTTTTGGACCAGTGCCAGAATAAGGAAATATGCAGGTTCTGGAAAATCCTGGCATGTAGGCAAGAAGAATAATCTATTTCCTTTTGTGGGGATGAGAAGGAATGGAGGCACAAAGGTGAAATGGCCTGGCTGGTGCTGCTTGGATAATCTGAGATTGACACTAGGTAAATACACGTTTTAAGAAGTACTGACCACGGGGTGAGAATGTTCAGTTGATGTGAAATGGGCTAAACTTCAAAGTGCAAATTCAAATTGCTCCAAGAAACTTTTCAATTTAAAAAATTCCCAAAGCCTCACACTGATTTGATATAGCATGATTTAAAGACAAACGTCTCTTAATCGAATCCAAAAAGCTCCCTTGACCTTTCTTTCTTCTATTTCTGCCTTCCCCTTTCTTTCTTCTATTTCTGCCTTCCCCTTTCTTTGGTGTCTGTGTAGCTGTTATGTTTTATTTATTGATAATTGGAAATGGAATATAAACTCATTCAATGAGCCCAACTGGAACTCCAAAGAAATCAGCTATTAATGAGTGTATACTTAAAACAGTCTTGCATAGAGACGATAATGATGGATGGATGGATGGGGTGGCAGCAGATACATTCTGGCACACGGGGTGAAAATAGACTTATTATTAGACTTAGACTATATAAACCTGGTTCCATCTTTCCCTGGCTTAGTGAAAAGCTTGATCTCCAACCTAAAACCTAGAAAAAGACTTCCTCGAGTGCTGTGGTTTCTGCATTGGACTGATCTGGCTATGGTCAGAGTTCTCAACTGACAAGTCTCTATTGACTTTCAAATAGCTGAAAAAACCAGATCCCCATCTGAATTATAGACTATAGCATTTTTGTAAGAGAAATATCATTTAACTAATGGTCAAGATGGGCCAGAACATGCCAGAGGGAAACATAGGGCTACTAAAATCACAGCAGGTTTTGAAGAAGGGGCTGTTCAATTCTACCTCCAGTGCTTTATTCCCAGGAGCTGTATCATCCATGCTGGCTGATGGTTAGTTTTTCTCTCCTCCTCATGGCTATATCTGAGGATCCCACCTCTTGACTGTTTGCTTGTAAGTCTATCAGCACATCTCTGCCAAAAAAAATGACTAATTTCCATTTTTACTTTTTCCCTTTCAGTTTACATAGACATACTTTTTTTTCATTTAACTTCTTTTTTATTAGCAAGTATTAAACTATAGAAGTTTGGGTTGCAGTTCCTATGGCACACATGATAAAGGTGTTCTAAGTGGCACTGTGGGCTAATGACTTCCCAACTGTTTTCCCCTCATGAGGAGGAAAGGCAGTTCTGCCTGTATTCTCAGCAAATCTTTCCTTGCTTTTATTGGCAATGCTTCTGTTTTGGCAGCAACCTGTCAAGTTTAGAGCTGGCAACCACAGTTTTTTTCGCATTCTCAGATGAAACGTAGGCAACATGTTTTCTATGAAAACACCCTTCCTACTCTTCATTAGTGCTTCCAACATTATTGTTCTTGATACAGAAAGCAAACATTGGTAGCTTTCCCTCTCCTACCACTGTAATTTGAACTGAATAGGGCTGAACTGACATGGAGTTTTTGACTAGGAAAAAATGTACAAAATTATGTGCAAGAAATAAGCAAAGTCCCTCTCAGCAAGGCCACAATGGTTGAGTCTGTTACTCAAGTGGATGTCAAGGTTGAGAGTTGTAAGTTGGTTTCGAATTAGCTGGTAGGTCCACACTGTGCCTTGCAGAAATACTTGATTCGGGGTACTGGAAGTGCTACAGTGTGTTAGCATCACTGCACCACGGTCCATTCATGTCCCATGCACATTTCAGCTCTTCAAACTGATCCTTAGAAACATATTACACAGAAAGCAAAGCAAGTCAGGTCCACAAGTTGTTCCTTTTTCCACTCAGTATAAAAAATTTGGCATGCATCTGAGGCATCAACCAGATCAGCATTCTCTTTGCTTAAGCAACGAGCTTGTCCCTACAATTCCTGTTTAAAACCCTTCTGGCTTCCTGTGCATCTCACGTATTTAAAATCCAAATCCCTGTAGAGACCTTATTTTATCCTCCTACATCTCTGTTTTCCTACTCTGTCTACCCTTACTGCGAATTTTCTACTGTTGGCCCCTCACTTGCAGGAAGGTTCCCAGTACAGAGCATGCTATGCTTTGGTCCTTTCTCATCAAATAGCAGATATGTTTCTGTGTTCACTACACCCTCTCACTTTGCAACAAAACCAGGGATAGTGGCAGTCCGCTTCACAGTTATATGTGGAAAAAGACCTCTGAACATCTTCCAGCACTGTTGCTGACTCCCTATGCCTCTCATAAAGCTTAAGAAATTGGTTTAACTCATGGCCTCTATTTTCCTAAGCCTTTCACGTGGATTTCTGAATTCTTGCTCTGCTCTACCCTTGGGAGATCTGGTAATCTAGGATGGGATTCAGTTCTCAGTACCCACACATGTGGATCTTAAAAATAAACTGTGAAATAGTAAGGAAGTTAATCTCTGCCAAGAAGCTTGGAGCCCTTTATCTTGCCTACCTTGGGGTTAGGATGGATATCACAGCCCCAGTGAAGAGTAACACAGCTGTTCACACTTGTGCTTCCTTTATCCCTCCTAATGGAGCCCCTGTCCCCTCGACACAACTCACTCCAGTGACTGCAATCATTAAAAGTGTTGGAAATAGGGTCTGAGACTTATGCAAACTCCTGCCTCAGGTGTCATGACCAACGAACCGATCAAAAATGCCAGCTCCTCTTAGAATGCCATCCCTGAATTCATACCCAACGGCAGATCTGTCACACAGTAGCCAAACATGTTAATACAGCTGAAGCCTTTAGGTGCACTTGTACCCTCAAAACTCAGTGGAGTTGCTGTCATCCTCCAACTGTTCAGTGGCCTAGATGAAATTAGTTAGAAGTCTAAGTGCAGCTGCTAATAAAGATACAGCCTTTCCGCCTCAGAAAAAGCACCAGCTCCCTTTGCTACCAGATGTCCTCTTTGGCAGCTTGAGTCAACGAGGTGCTAAGTGATGAAGAGTGAACCTGGCCTCCAAGAAGAGGCCTCAGGCCCTGAATGGCAGTGGTTGAAGCAGCAGAAGGGAAGTTCTCTATTGCTGCTGCCTATTGGGGCTTGGAGTTGATGTCAGCTGTATGAATGTTGCTTGTCACCAGATTCCAGCAGAGCTGCTTGTGTGAACTGTCTGCTGCTCAGGAAACTTCTTCCCTTGGTTCAACACAGGTCTCCAGCAGACAGGTCCAGGGATGGATGGGCAGAGTGATCTTAGGAAGAACAGCAGTTTCTGGGGCCAGCTGACAAGTACAGCTTGTGGTCTGGGAGAGAAATGTGTACCCTACCCTCTCTGCCTGCTTGCTACTATCAGACAGACTGGGAAACCAAGCTCACTTATAAGGACCGTTCTCACAGTTCAGAGCTCCCAGAAGGAGGAAAAGGAGCAGGAGCACTGCTTGCAAACTTCACTGAGAAGTCTGTAGACGTGAAGGCTATATGTAGCTTGAATTCAGCAACACCACCACCTCAGGCAGCAGAAACACTCTCCAGCATTCATTTCATATATAGCAACAGTTCTAAATCAGATTGGTCCAAATGGCCAGCTCTAGACTGAGAAAGTGGTTTTGGAGCTGGGCACAAATCTCACATCTAAGAACCTTTTACTCCCTTTATCCTTGTTTCCAGAGAAGCTGCTTTCCCCGGGAAGTCCTTCATCTGTCCACTCTCCTAGAAGAACAGCAAGAGACCTTACAGTACCCATCAATGTTTATAAAAGTGCAAGTGGCACAGAGGATGTGAACTCTCTTCCATTTCACCAAAGAACATGGCATGGGCAGGTGGTAGGTCCCAAGATAACTAAAGGAAGTCCTCTTTCAAAGAACACACAATTACACAGTAGAAAGCCTTGCCAAAGGATATAGTGAACAAAAAAAGTTGGCAGGGCTTCTAAAGAGGATTGGGCAGTGGAAGAAAACCTGTCCAGACCTACTAAACATAAAGGCATCAGCTGTGGGTGAATGAGCCAAGCATTGAAAGATGAGTGGGAAAAGGGGCTGGGAAGTTTTGAGAGTGGTTTCCCTCTTCCCAGTCCTCTTTCCTTGATAGCTGCAACTCATCAGTGATAGAGACAGTCCTGATCAGTTGTAAGACCTGGCATAGCTACTTTTTTATGAAGTACATAGTTATGATAGTAGTAAGGGTGAACAGGACTAGGTAGGTCCTAGAAGGAGCTCATCTCAAAGTCAGATAGCCCATCCTAGCCAACAAGGGTAGAGTATGCCTACCCTGTAGTGATAAGGTATTCGTAGGAATAGTGAAGTGCAGGCATTCATGGCTTTTGACTCTGGGTTTAGGAGTCAGAGGGGCATCCAAACTCACTCCTGTGAAGCTCTGTAAGAACTTCTACTGACATCCACACAGAACAGCAACACAGAGTTCTGGAGAGACCATCCATATTTTCAACAGACCTACAGAGAACAGCATTTGGCCTGGAATGCGTGTAGCAGAGCTGCCAAGTTTGTTCAGGGAATCACCCACAATTTTCTAGAATAAAAAGTTAGTGGCATTAAGATCTGCCTTTCCCTTATCATACAAATGAAGAAAGACCATACATTTGGTTGCTTCTTGCTGAATGTCTTTTAAATTCCTCTAGAATGCATTGTAGCAGAAGAGCATGTACTTTTAATGTGGAGACATCCCTCTCTGTTTGGAGAACAAAAGTGAATCTCAGATTTTAGCATCATCCAGATTTTCTAAAGTCTTTGAATTTGCTCCACAAGACTTGGATCCCCCCATTTCAGTTTTCTGTAAGGATTTCCCCCATTCAGTCTAAGCTAACTCAAAGAAGAAAAATTTGCTTCTGTGCAATTTAATACTTCCCAGCAGTTGGGAAAATGCGACCATCATGGCCAAGTGACCAATATGCTGGTAAGCTTGGTACTTAATGCTGCCATGTCGAGTAAGTCAATCCTTTATAGACCAGCTGCTTCTCTCACTTCTGGTGGAAAAATTTTCTTTGGCTCTTGTCATATATATTATAGCTCTATGCCTGTGTAGCGTGGTACGGTGATGGGCACCATGATTGATAGTAACGGCAATTAAGAACTAGGTGTTCACAAGTCTGAGTGGCAAATTTGCATTATCTTGTGCCAGAAACATCTGATGAGACTGCCTGCATGTTCTGACAAAAAGATTAATCCAGGCTACAGTATTCAAACCCAGATTTCAGATGTGCTGGTGTGGTCATACTTAAACAGCATATTTAAGCAGCATGAGAGGAGTTGTAATGCCCTGTGTGACTCCTGCTTCAGGAGACGGGCCAAGAGGACGGATGCTTAAACACCACTGCACGTGAGCAGTTTGCAGCCGACACCTGCGTGGCCACTGAACCGATCTGCAGCGATTCAATAAAACGTGCAGTGAATTAGCATCCCCCCAAGCATTTTCCGAAGTTCAGGGCTGAACTTAAGCACATGCACAAAACGTGCCGGGAGAAGGAGAAAAACCTACCACAGCGCCATGGTGCGGGACATTCACACTCAAAACGGCCCTCCGGGCCCCGGGGATCAACCTCGGCCCTGGGGACCAGCGGGGAGCGCCGCGCCCCAGCCCCCCCAGAGAGGCCAGCCCTCACCCAGGCCCAAGCTCCGGCCCCGACGCCAACCCCGCGGGCGCGGCAG
>NW_010180047.1:8143-8508 GCF_000695765.1 Mesitornis unicolor | reverse complement strand
TGTGCCCCCCCTAATTATCACAGAGTCCCTTCACCATCATTGTGGAGTCCTCATCCTCCATCATCACAGGGTCCCCATCTCCCCCCCAATCATCATTGCAGGGTCCCCCCCTCATCACCATCACAGGGACATCCCCCCCTGCCATCATCATCACGGGGTCCCATCTTGTCCCCCTCAATTATCACAGGGTCCCCCCTGCCCCAACCATCATGGGGTTTCGCCCCACCATCATTGCAGAGGTCCCCCCATCATCGCAGGGTCTGTCCCTCCCCAGCCATCACGGGGTTGTTTGTTTCTCCCCAACTATCACAGAGTCCCCTGTTCTGTCCCCCAAAACCATCACAGGGTCCCCCTCCTCCCTGCAG
>NW_010180047.1:547-7978 GCF_000695765.1 Mesitornis unicolor | reverse complement strand
CAGGTGGACCCCAAACCCCCCCTGAGCCCCCCATGGTGCTGGTGAGGAGCTATGAAGCTGCTGGGGGACGAGCAAGCCCCATGACCTGCTGCGTGTGGTGGGGAAAACTCAGGGGGGATGCAGGAAAACTGGGGAGGGGACTGGGAAAACTGGGGAGGAGACAGAAAAATGGGAGGATACAGGAAAACTGGGGGGGGATATGGGGAAACTGGTGGGGATGGGGAAAATGGGGGGATATGGGAAAACTGGGCGGATATGGGAAAACTGGGGGAGTGCAAAAACTGGTGGGGACTGGGAAAACTTGTGGGGATATGGGAAAACTAGGGGGGTATACTGGCAAATTGGGGGTCACTGGGAAAACTGGGAGGGACAGGGAAAACTGGGGGAGATACTGGGAAAATTGGGGGGATATGGGAAAACTGGGGGGGATATGGGAAACTGGAGGTACTGGAAAAATGGGAGGAATGGGAAAACTGGGGAGTGGACTGGGAAAACTGGGGGGAATACTGGAAAATTGGGGAGTGGACTGGGAAAACTGGGGGTCGATATGGGAAAATTGGGGGCTGGGAAAATTGGGGGCTGGGAAAACTGGTGGAGATACTGGGAAAATTGGGGGGATATGGGAAACTGGAGGGACTGGAAAAATGGGAGGAATGGGAAAACTGGGGAGTGGACTGAGAAAACTGGGGGGAATACTGGAAAATTGGAGAGGGGACTGGGAAAACTGGGGGTGGACATGGGAAAATTGGGGGCTGGGAAACCTGGAGAGGGGGATATGGGAAAACTGTGGAAGGACAGGGAAAACTGGGGAGGCTCATTCCTGAACTGGGAAACTCCTCTCTGCTGCAGGTCTTTGAGCAACGCCACATCCCCTCCATCCTCCCCCTTTGGTAGCTCCTCAGCTGTAAAATGATAATTTTACACCTCGAAAGCTGCCGGCGCCCCCAGCCCAATTTCTCTAATTGGCTCTTGACCAAAATGAGGGGGTTTTTTTGAGGGGGTTGGGAACAAAGCGCGTTGATGGCGAGGGCGCCCGGTGCCGCTAAAGGGCCGGGCTTTGATCCTTTCTGCTTAGAATAAGGGGGTTAAAACAATTAAATTGGGCAGCGGGATTTTGGGGAGGAATTTAAGGAATACTTTCGCGGCGGATTTGAGAGGGCGGCCGATAAATTTGCGCAAAGCCGATTCCTTTTTCCTGCAATGGGGAAATTTAGGAGGAAATACATAAAAATTATCACAAATAATGAGCAAATTCTGCAAGAAACGGGGTTAGTTCCCATTTTTTGGAAGAGGAAATGTGGTTTATAACACTAAAAGGGTTGATTTTTTGACTGCTGTGGTTGGGTTTTTGTCCCATGGGGGTGAATCCCGCGAGTCCCGGGGTTATTCGGGTCCTTGCAGGGTGCTGATAGAGACACACGGCCGGTGGCAGGGCATGAAATCTGCTTGAATCATCGACTCCCCGCTCGCGCCGGCCAATGCCTCCGTAATTTAGTCATTAAATTACCCCTCCGCTGCCCCCCAGGGCCCCTCCGAGCTTGGACCGCGTTGGGTTTTGGGGGCCAGGTCTTTGGTTGTGTTGAGGGGGATGAGCTTGCTTGACAGAAATGGGTTTATACCTCCCCAAATCGCACTTTATTTATCATTTTCGCCGCGTTTCAGTTGGATCCTGGAGCGGTTTTTGCCGTCGGAAACTTCTGGTTGCGATGTGCGCGGCTCTGACCGCTTCTCCTCCCAAAAAAAACCCCCATTGGGACCCATTGGCTGCAGCACTGGGGAGGAACTGGTGAAGAGCAAGACCTCAATTTTCCCAAATTTGCTCTTCTTTTTTTTTTTTTAAAATTCTACGGAGAATTTCAGTGCTTCCTTGGTGGTTGGGAAGGCGGAGGGCGACGATGCAACGGTGGGAAATGAACCGGAGCCCGAGCATCTCCCTGGGACGGAGAAAGCAGAAGCGGAGGCACAGAGGGGTGGGCTTTATTCTCGCTATATTTTTTCGGGAGAGCACAATGCGACGGATTCAGCGCCACCCTTTAATATACTTTCAGCTAAAGAGGGGTTTCTATGGCAGCCGGGAGAAGCGGGCGAGCCCTGAAAAGCCGTTTGTGCGCAGCCTTTGCCAATGGCACTTTGCGGCCAGGGACAGCGGTGCCAGACGGGGGACGCTTGTCGCGGGCCCTGTCACAGCCCCCTCCCTGGTCCCCCAGCCCCAATTTGGGGGGTTTTCAATGCCCGCAGACAAAAGGGATGCGGTTGGCATCAGCCCGGCACCGTTGCCATTAAAATCTGCTGGGGGGTGGACACAGGAGGTGGCCCCTGGGTGGGTGTCGGAAGGGTGGGATTGAATCTGCAAGGACCTGGCCATCCCTCCGGCTCTGTCCCCTTTTATTTCCTATTTTTGGAAGTGTTTTCCCCCAAAAACCAAAAGATGGGCGAGGGTTTTCCCTCTCGCTGCCCATCCGAAATGGGCAAAGTGAAGGACTCAGTGCATCCATCGTCCCCATCGCGTCCTCATGGGAGGAGGTGGAGATGGGGACCCTTGGCATGGAGGTGGAAGGAAAAGGGGTCCCCAGCTCCTGGCTGCTGCGTTTCCTCTAAATTACGGGATTTATTTCCACAGAAAGGCTTTAAATTCACTTTTCCCCAGAGCAAATGAGGCGATCGGATGCTCAGCGCCATGGTTTATCGATGGGCAGGTTCTGGTTGGGCTCAATGATCTTAGGGGTCTTTTCCACCCAAATATTTCTCTGCTGATCCCGTTCTGGCAGCTCCAGCTCCATGAATCCAAGCTCCAGAGCCAGGGACAGAAACGCTGCCATTTGGGCTTTGGTTTTGGTGCCGTAAATTGGGATTTCACCCACTGAAACAGCTCAGTTTGCTTCATCCTTGCATCACTGCGACGGCTACGACAAATCTTTCCATATGGTGCCTTCCCCCATCCCATGGGACCTTCTCGTGCTCCTAAAACTCCTTTTCCCCCACCAAAAAAAGGCGTTCTCCAACTTTCCCGTGGGCATCTCCATGCCCAATCTTTTTTTCTGTTGCGAATAAAACATTTCAAATGAGTTTTTTACTATTTCTGAGCTGGGTTCCTACAGATTCACGACTGATTTCATTAAGACAGCCGGAAGGGGAACGGGATGCTTGAAATTCATTGGCAATACTTGAGGTTTTTCCTCCCTTCTCCTTTCCCCCTTTTCTTCCACTTCTGAGAGAGAACAAGAGCAGAAACTTCAATGTTTTCCTGAGAGTGAAATTGCAAAGTAAATTACTTTAGACTCTATAATGGAAATATTGACATGAAAAGTGATTTTGGTTTATTTTATTTTATTTTTTTCAGCAAGCTCAGTGTTTCTTCTCCAAAAAAAAAGCCCAAAGCAAAATGTGTTGATCTCATTTCCCCTCCCGATTCCAAAATCACAGCATCATTGGATGGTTTGGGTTGGAAGGGACCTTAAAGATCACCCAGTTCCCCCTCCCTTTCCCGCCATGGTTATTATTGTATATAATTATAACGAGCCAAGATAACACCAGGGCAGCTCTTGGGTGCTGAATTTTGGCTGGTTTTGGGGTGCTCATGTGCAAACGCAGCGATTTTCACCCCCAAAATCCAGGCTGTCCCTTGTCACCTTCCCACCAACGCAGCCTGGGATGCTCAGCTCGGTCCAGGGATGCAGGACATGGATGTTTTGGAGGCAATGAGGCTCCTGCATCCCCTCCCCACCTCTAGCAAGGTTTGAGGAAAAGCTGAGCAGCTCCAGGAAGCCAAATTCTGCAGATTTTAGTGCTACTGCTCATTTTCCTGTCATTATCTGGGTCCCCCAAAAGAGCCACTCTCTCATGACCCCACTGTGGCCTTTGGGATGTCCCTGGGGGTGAGCAATGCCTGCAAGGTTTGGGGTATATTCTCCCCCCAGGAAAATCAGGTGGGGAGCAGATGGGGCTGGGAACAGCCCAAATATTTGAGCCCTTTGGTTGCCAAAAAGATGGGGGTGGGGGAGAAGAGCAGCAGCGGTGGCTTTACCCCACCAAGGAAAAGGATGGAGGATGCTCACCCCGTGCTGGACCCCATGGGCACCCCTAGAGCCGAACCCAAATCAAGGGGATAAAGCTGAGCAAGCCGGGATCCAGTGTTGGGGTCCCCTTGAGCCCCTCGAGCGCTTTGGGGAGTGGGAAGGTGCCAGAGCCAGGGACGTTTTGGGGAACGGGAAGGGGACGGAGCAACCAGGAGCATCGGGCAGGGCTGAAAGCGGCTCCGGGAGCCTCTATCGGCGCCGGCCCTGGCACTGCAGTGCGGCCCCGCGGCCCCGGCCCCGCACGGCGCGGAAAAGCGGAAAACGGGAGGAAAAAAATGCGAGAAAAAGAAATGTCGGGGAGGAAAAGAAATCAATGCGTGGTGACCGGTCGGGGTGGCAGGGACCAGCAGCCCCGGTGCGGGTGCGGGTGCGGGGGTGCGGATGCAGGGATGCGGGGCAGGGATGCTCAGAGAGGGGCAATGGGTCGGGGGGGAGTCAGCGCCTGCCCACACTGTTCCTGTAAGTAACTTAAAATGGTTCAAATTGGGCGAATTTTAATGGTTAAAGCTTGGTGAGATGGGTTAAAGCAGGATTGGCCTGTGGGGGTGCTGGCTCCGTGCTGGGGATGTCTTTTTAAATGTTTAATTTTTTTTTTTTTAATGGAAGGCAGAAATTGTTTTAAGCTTGCCAACCACAATGCAATAGTTTCAATGGAAAAAACAACCCTGTTTCAAGAAATCAGCTTTGTACGTCGTGAAATATCCACATAGTCCCGGTCGGTATTCAACAATAATATCGCAAAAACATCCCCCAAAAAATGCGAAAAAGACTTCGTCCAGATCTGAATTGAGCCAATTGTGCTCTATAGGTAGGGTAATTTTAAAAAATATAATTAATAACTCATCAAGTTGAGCATCGCGGGGTTTGGTTCTGGGGCTTAAAATCGTGGCAAGGGGCAGCGACGCCTTCTCGTGATAATCCGCGGCATTTGGCCGTGATATGAAATGAACCCTGCAAAAATAGCCCACGGAATGAGGAAAAGAAACATTTATTAAGGCCCAAATTTCCCCCATCTCCCCTAAATGACGACAAATCCCTTTTCAACTGCACGGGCATTTTGGGAAAGGGAATTATTTGTCGGAGCGGCTCAAGGTTGTATTCGTGCGGAGAAGAAATTGTTTATTTTCCATTTATTTTCTGGGCTTTAGTGGTAATAAAAGGCAGGGTTGGGAGGCAAAGGGGTTGTTGTGTGGGGGCAGGTACAGCAAATTGGGGTGGAAAAGGGATGTGGGGCCGTGGGCATCCAAGGTGGGCTCAAGATTGGGGGATTTTTGCTTTTTGGAGGATTTGGGGGCATTTTCAGGCGCTTTCTGGATGTTGCAGCTTGTGCTTGCGCCAAAACCTTCCTGCAGTAAGAGGGAGCTGGAAATGGGTCCAAAAAGCCCGATTTTGGATTGGGATTGTGTGCAAATCCCAAACTGCCCAGGAGGATTTTGATGCTTTCACACTGATGCTGGGTTTGGGAGACCCCGTAGACGCTGCGGGGAGAGAAAATCTGGTTTTATAAAGCTTTTTTTTGGGCCCATCCTTAAATAAAATCATCAGTGACACCCCACGGATCAGCTTGGGCAAGAGCCTTGCACGTATAAATACATTTGAGTTCCTCTTTTGATTATTTTTAGCCTTTTTTTTTGTGTGTGTGCGTGCGCGTGGCGGTGGCGCATCCCGCGCCTCCTCCTTCCCTCTCTGGAACCTGTTCTGGGCGAGCGCTTTGTTAATTGGAACAATCTTATTTAAAGGAAGATGAATTAAAACAAAACAAAACAAAACAAAAAAAAACCCCAAAATAATCAGCAGCCAGCTGCCCCCATGGCTTCTTCCCACCCACCCCCCCCCATAAATGTCATCGCTTCGGCGCTGCCTGGCAGCTGCTGCCCTCTTTTCTCTGCTGTGTGTGCCAGGGCGGGAGCGCGCTGTTGGCACTGGGAGGCACTGGTGGGGTTTTGGGGGGAGGGAGGAGCTGCACCCGTTTCCCCTGTGCCAGGTTTTTAGGGATCGTTTCTTTTTTTCTGGGGTGTTTAGCAAAGGTTGCACGGGGTGGGGGGGACGTTGCTGCAAGGGCGAGGGGGTGCTGGGGAGCTGGTCCCCAGGGATGCGGGTGCTGGGTCACCAAAGATGCGGGCACTGGTCCCCAGGGATGGGATGCTGGTCCTCAGGGATGCAGGACTGGTCCCGAAGAACACGGGTGCGTGTCCTCAGGGATGCAGGTGCTGGTCCTGGTCTCCAGGGATGCAGGACTGGTCCTCAAGGACGGGGAACTGGTCCCCAGGGATTGGGTGCTGGTCCCGAGGGATGCAGGGACTGGTCCCCAGTGATGGGATGCTGGTCCTTAGGGATGCAGGTCTGGTCCTCAAGGATGGAGCACTGGTCCCCAGGGATGAGGTGCTGGTCCTCAGGGATGGGGCACTGGTCCCCAGGGATTGGGTGCTGGTCCTCAGGGATGGGGCACTGGTCCCGAGGGATGAGGTGCTGGTCCTCAGGGATGGGGCACTGGTCCCCAGGGATTGGGTGCTGGTCCCCAGGGATGCAGGACTGGTTCTTCAGGATGTGGGTGCTGGTCTCCAGGGATACAGGACTAGTCCTCAAGGATGGAGCACTGGTCCCCAGGGATTGGGTGCTGGTCCCCAGGGATGCAGGACTGGTCCTCAAGGATGGGATGCTGGTCCCCAGGGTTGCAGGACTGGTTCTTCAGGATGTGGGTGCTGGTCTCCAGGGATACAGGAGGGTGCTGGTCCCCAGGGATGCAGGACTGGTCCTCAAGGATGGGATGCTGGTCCCCAGGGTTGCAGGACTGGTTCTTCAGGATGTGGGTGCTGGTCTCCAGGGATACAGGACTGGTCCTCAAGGATGGAGCACTGGTCCCCAGGGATGTGACACTGGCCTGATCACGAGGCCAGTGTGGCTTGGGGACCTGGGGGTCCTCAGTGGGGAGAAGGGAGGGTGGATGTGGCTCGAGCCTCGGTTTTGGGGGTCACCGTCCAACCTCTGACCCACCTCACACCCTTTACTCAGGGTGCCGAGCCAAGGTTATAAAAAATTATATACAATATAATATAATATTATGTATCTATATATGTAATTAAAGGATACAGAGATACAGTTTTACCACCTTCTAAATGATGGGGCCTTGGGTGCAAGTTTGGGTACATCCTCAGATAAAATCCTAAATAACACCCATGGCCTCCATGCTGGTCTTGCTTGGATCATTACACATACAAATAGATTTGGGTTCCTCTTTCTTAATGTTTTTGGGTATTTTAGCCTTCTTTTTTAGCCTTTTTATTAGCCTTTTAGTCCAATTTGCCCCCAGAGTTGGGGCAGCTCCTCCGAGCTCAGTGGCCACGCGTGTTCCCGA
>NW_010180047.1:0-485 GCF_000695765.1 Mesitornis unicolor | reverse complement strand
GTCACCCCGCGTGTTTGCAGAGGTTTAATGGGATTAGGGAATGTGAGGAGCCCTTGTGCACTAAATCCCGTAACTGCTGCTGGAAACAGGGGGGAAAACGGAGAGAGAACACGAAACCGGTCATGACTGTGATGAAATATTGGGTGAAATAGGAAATATTGGGTGAAATATGAGGTATTGGCTTTATCCATCACCCAGGTGAGGTTTTGGTGCTGGGGAAATGACTGGGATCTGTTGGTTTGTGGGTGCAGGGATCTCGCCTGTCACCCCGCTGAGCTGTGCAGGACCCCAAACCTGCGATTTGTGGCTGATTTTTGGCAAAGGGAGGATCAGGCCTGGCTGCTGCTGTGGTGCTGAAGATAAAGGGTGAATAAACGGGCTCAGGTTTGGAAAGATTTGGAAAATTACAAGCCAAGACAATGTTAGAATCAATTATAAAAATATATACTGGGATATGATATAACATGATATAACATGATATAACA
>NW_010180046.1:2444-2648 GCF_000695765.1 Mesitornis unicolor | reverse complement strand
TTTATTCCCTGAATGTGGGCTTAGTGCTCAGCAGCACCCTGGGCTTGATGTTAGTGTTAAGTTGATCTTTATTGATGCTGGGGAGGGAGAAATTCCCTAAGTGGTGATTTACACCTGAATTCAAACAGCCTGGGGCTGTGCAGAAGAGGTGAAGTGAGGTGTGACAATGGTTATGATGATGATGGGCTCCAGCCTCTTCTCCAC
>NW_010180046.1:1112-2433 GCF_000695765.1 Mesitornis unicolor | reverse complement strand
CATGAAAATCCCTCTTGGGGCTGGGCTGAGTCTCTCTCAGCTGCTGGGGTACAGAGACCAAGTGGGGTACAATGCCTTGCACAAGGTTAGGTCTCAAATGCTGGTTCCCAGCTCTGCTCCTGGGGGTGTCTAAGTGCCCTCCTGTGCACCCAGGGCTGAGGTGCTCCCCATGCACACATAAAGGAAGACAAAGTAAGGCACCAACACTGAATGCAATAACATTTTTATTTGTTTGTTCCCACAGCTGACCCCAAGCCACGGGCCGTCCACATCCCCACAGGCTCCTGTGACACCACAGCAGAGGATCCCCAGGAGGCTGCAGCTCCAGGGCAGGTAGGACAAGGCACAGCAGCACACCTGGACAGCACAGACACTTTAAATCCTGGCTCTGAGCAGGGACCCAGCAGCAGTGACAGGACCAGGACTCTCCACCCTCCCCCAGTTCCCAGCAGCTTTTCCCCTTGCAGCTAAAGGGGCCATGACCCAGCTGTGAGCTCCCAGGGCAGGGGCAGCTCCCCCAGAGCCCAGTCCAGCCCCATCACCACTGACCCCAGCCCCAGAGCAGCCCTGGGCTGCAGGAACAAACCCAGCCCAGCCCAAAGCTGAGGCCTTGCCCTCCTCTCCGGCCCCAGATCTGAGCAAGCACAGCCTCAAAGGACTACCCCAGCCCCGCCTGCTGCCAGCCACCACTACCATCACCTCCTGTGAACAAAGTCAGAGCCCATCCTAACCCAGTGCTGCAGGAGCACAGGTCCCTGACTCCCCTTGTGCCTCCCAGAGCAGAGCTCAGGGTGAATTTGGACTCACTGTGTGCAGCTGGGGCTGAACCAAGTCCTGCAGCAGAGCCAAGTCCTCAGCAGCTGGGGCTGCTAAAGAGAGAAGAAGGAAAAAAATAAATAGAAGATAGGGAAAAAAATAAATAGAAGATAGGGAAAAATGAAATAGAAAAAACAGAGGAATGAAAAAAGAAAATACAGAATTAAAGACAAAAGGGGTAAAAAAGATACAGAAGAAAAAAACAACCAGAAAGAGGCAGAAGGGGGAAAGAGCATAGGAACAAATACATGAAGAAAAAAAGATAGAAAAACACACAAGGAGAGAAAAAGAACAGATTAGAAACAGACACAGAAAGAAGAAAATAGAAAATAAGCACCAAGCACCCACACTTTGAGTGATTCCCCCTCCCTTTCTCTTGTTCCCAGGATCACCCAGCTCCATCTCCAGGTCCCCGTGGCTCGTGTTCCTCTCCCACAGCTCCAGCAGATTGGGAAGGACCCAAGCAAAGGGGGAGCCCCCAGTGCCCCCCTCCTCACTGGCTTCA
>NW_010180046.1:0-891 GCF_000695765.1 Mesitornis unicolor | reverse complement strand
CTCAGGGGGGCCCAGCACCCATAAGGGCCCCCCCAGACCCCCATGCACCCTCGGGGGGAAGCCCTCCCCCCTCCGAGGGGTGGGACCCTGGGGGTGGAACTGACCCACCCCAGCTGGGCCCCACCCCCAGGGGCGGGATCGGTCCCTCCCCCACGGCGGGACCCCCGGGCGCGATCGCGGAGCCCGGCCCCGGCAAAAAAAAAAAATAAAATAATCTCCTTCGGAGATACAGTCACAGCACAAAAACGGGTCCCTAAAACGACAAATGGCACACACTCACACAAAAGCTCCTCCAACATGTACCTTCTCCTCTAGAAACCTGAAAAATAAAGTTTTTTAGAATAGGTTTCAAAACCTTCTTTAACGCTATCTTAAGAATTTATAAAGGTTCGCGGGCAGAGAGAACAAAGGGACCAACAACTCACCTCTGAAGCCCTCAGCAGAAGCCTTGAGGCACCTGAAATAGAACAAAACAGAGACTAAGTGGAAACAAAGGGAGGGGACTCCCAAACACTCAGAGCTTACCTCACTCCCAGCTCCTCAGCACGGCAGGGGAACACACGAAGCAGCCTCAAAGCACCTGAAGAGTGGAACAAACACCGAGTGGGGTTACACGAAGGGGATCCCACCCACACACCCATCACTCACCTCCCTCCCGGCTCCTCAGCACAGGGAGCACACACACAGCCACATCCGAGCACTAAAGCACCCAAGAAGTGAAATAAAGCAAAGAGGGAGTGGGAAACAAAGAGACCCAGAACTCACCTCACCCCCACCTCCTCAGCACAGCAGGGAGGGCACAGCACTAAACAGCAGCCGCCAAGCACCTGAAAACTAAAATAAAGCGAGGAGTGAGGGCAATCTGGGCAAAAGACCCAGAGCTCACCTCAC
>NW_010180045.1:0-894 GCF_000695765.1 Mesitornis unicolor | reverse complement strand
GGGGAGCAGGGACTGGGGGGGCACTGGGGGTACTGGGATTACTGGGATGGGGGTACTGGGGTGTACTGGGAATACTGGGATGGGGGTGCTGGGGAACTGGGAGTACTGGGATGGGCTACAGGGACTGGGGAGGGGACACTGGGAGGTGACGCTGGGGGTAGTGGGGATACTGGGATGGGGCACTGGGGGAACTGGGAGAACTGGGGGTATTGGGATGATGGGGCAAGGGACTGGAGGGCGGGCGATGGTACTGGGAATACTGGGAAGGATACTGGGATGGGGATGCAGAGATGGTACTGGGAATACTGGGAAGGATACTGGGATGGGGATGCAGAGATGGTACTGGGAATACTGGGAAGGATACTGGGATGGGGATGCAGAGATGGTACTGGGAATACTGGGAAGGATACTGGGATGGGGATGCAGAGATGGTACTGGGAATACTGGGAAGGATACTGGGATGGGGATGCAGAGATGGTACTGGGAATACTGGGAAGGATACTGGGATGGGGATGCAGAGATGGTACTGGGAATACTGGGAAGGATACTGGGATGGGGATGCAGAGATGGTACTGGGAATACTGGGAAGGATACTGGGATGGGGATGCAGAGATGGTACTGGGAATACTGGGAAGGATACTGGGATGGGGATGCAGAGATGGTACTGGGAATACTGGGAAGGATACTGGGATGGGGATGCAGAGATGGTACGGGGAATACTGGGATGGGGATACTGAGATGCAGACACCCGGGGGGGGTGGTATTTGGGATACTGGGATGGAGGCACTGGGGATACTGGGACGGATACTGGGATGGAGGCACCGGGGAGGGAGTCACTGAGGATACTGGGGTGATACTGGGGATACTGGGAGGGGAGGGGGGCAGGGATGGGGA
>NW_010180044.1:0-5582 GCF_000695765.1 Mesitornis unicolor | reverse complement strand
AAGAGAGAAAAGGAGAAAAGAGAGAAAAGGAAAAAAATAAGGGAAAAAAAAAAGGTCTCACAGAGGTCTTCAAGACCACTGAATATCTGAAAAATCTGGCAAGTATATTTGCATTTAGAAATAGCCACCAAAACAATAAAAACCTCATGTGATCATATATGAATCAACATTGTTTTACAAATTGCACTGTAAAATACTGCAAAAAGTATACTTAAGTACTGCAAATAATATGCACAGAAAACCCAAAAGCAAGACAAACTGATTAGAATTATTTGCAAGATGATCAGAAGAACGAGAGAGCTTACTCATACTAATATAACGTTATTATAATATGCCTCCAAAGTATCTATGAATAAGTTTTCATTATTATTATTATACTTGTTATAAAGCCTCAGCTATGCTGGAAAACTATAGAGTGAAAGATTGAGACACATACCACCTCTCTTTTTCTCATTTCCAATTTCCCACTTAGTTATAGGCTTGGAACCAGTAATCTGGACAAGTCCCAGTTTACCGTCAGAAGTTCCATACACTATTTCTTCTCCAGAATCACCTAAACACATAAAATTAATTTAGAATTGGCAAAATCAAGTACACTCATTCCAAAGATTTGAAAATATTGTGTAGGTACATTCTACACTGCAAGGGAAAAAGAAAATACTAACATTAGTGTTGCGTAACAGAACAAAAATAAGTACTTGAAAACTGCACCTGTTCTGATAAATTCAATTTTCTGCATATGAATTTCCCTCCTGCACTGGAGTTCTACCTAAAACCCATTCATAATCCAATACTTTAAATTTCAGCCAAGGTAAACTATAAAATTGCCTTTACAGAAGAGAAACAGGTAAATTCAGAACACACATCCAGTAGTGAATGTTGTGCCAAGACTTAAGCAAGTAAGAACTACTTTTCCAAACCAGCTCCAAATGTTGCTGTCACACAATCTAATTGCAACTAAATTAAGCACCAGATTAACATAGTAAAGGGATTTCTATTAGGTTACAACAGATTAGCAAGAAGGATGATCATACTATTTTAAGGCGGATCCTTCCACAGTCTTAGTTTATGTGAACTCTACTCGATATTCTCATCCTTCCAAGGACAGATGCCACTAGTGATTCTAGTCATAGAAAAACCCATGTGTAAAAGAAAACCAAACCCAATACATTGACAAGGTCTCCAAAAGCCCAGTTCCTATTTACACAATGAGACGACCTTATATCTCACTACTATGGTAAAAGGCTTTCAATTAAATGTGAGTATTATTTAGAACTGTCTAAAACAATCATAGGTGTGTATATATATTTTTTGTATATACAAAATTACTTCACACAGTTTTCTGCCACATTTTTAACATCAGCTTAAAAATCAAGGCAAAATGTAATTAACAAATACAAGCAATAAAAACTTTAAAGTATAGTAAAAATAACATTAGTCATGTGTACATTGAAAATCTTGTTACCCACCCCCACTTCCATTGTTTAAAGCAAGAACAGTAGGTGGTCCAGGAACTTCTACTTCATACAGTAAATCAGATCCCTAAAGACAAAAAAAAATTCTCTTGAATGAGTTTTGGAAAAAAAAACAACCCAAAACAAAACACGACAAAAAAAAACCCACAAAAACCACCCAAAACAACCAAAAATACAACAAAACCCAACCAACCAAAACTGAAAACCAAAGCAAACCAAACACCAATCACAAAACAAAACAACTACAAGCATAAGGACAAAATAATTACAGATAACAATAATAATGGATATGCTTATACAAATTCTCAATACCTATGGGAGAACCATCTCCAAGTCAAAACAAAGTAGAGTTTATATAAATAAAACATAGGACTCTTAAAATGTGTTATTATTAAAAGTAATCTGTGAATTCTTCTGACAATTTTGTTAAACCACTTAATATCACTCAGATTTGTCACAACAGTAATTTGTGAGAACAAGAATTCCCAAACTGATAGACTTACACATTTAATTCCCTTATGTGAACACTTTTAGTTAGAAGGAAACAATTTGTCATCATCATCATTTGTCACCATTTATAGTGGTTTTATTAATCTTCATTTTGCAAGTTAGTAATAATGATTTTCCTTTATAAAAAAACAAAACCAAACAAAACCAGTACCAGCTTTATAGACAGCAACACTGGCAATTAAGACACGGTATGCTTATCCTTTTGATGTTTAAGCCATGCTGATGTGGTGATTCCCTTCAGAATCAGTCCAATTCTAAGGCATCAATACACAAAACAAATACATATTTTAACCTGTAAAACTCTGAGGACTCTATCCTGACATGCAAGTACCGGTGTAATGCAATTCACTTTATCTACGGGAAGGCAGAGCACATCACTGATTTTATCTCCTGATAGGTAGTAGTGTTGGTCTTTGCAGTCACAGTAATGGTTATAGATATAGCTTGCACAGAGAAAGAGGTCTGCTCCTGAAATATGCCTGAGAAAAAGAAAACACTTCCTGTAGCATGTTCTCAGTACAGCAGCAGTGATAAGTCTTCTAGCTCCACTATACGCACACACCACAGCTTGCAGATTCAAGGCATTAGTGCACCCTGCAAGCTGTTCCAGCTATTAGAAAAAAAAGTTTCTTATGAATGCTAAAACCATGTGATTTCTCTAGCTCTCAAATTTCCTATGTTGCCTTCACTAAAATCCTAAGCATATCTTTTTAGAAATTTCATTAATATGCTTTGATGATATTAATTTTCCTCAAGCCAGTTTAAATAAGGCAGCACCATACACCACAATCCCGGTCTGCTACAGGAAGGGTGTATGGACATGACACACTATGACAATAGCCCCAGCTCCGCTCACCTGCATTTCCACGGATGTCAGTGCCTCCAGACCCCTCCCAGCCCCCCCTACACTTCCTACACCTCACCATGCTTTTCTAAGCTCCTTCCTACATGTCATAGCACAAGCTAAAGCTGGACTGGCACTTAGTGTTACCTATGAGCACACAATACAGCAAAAAATTAGTTCATAACATCATAAACTAACAACCTGCTACAGATATGAAATAAATGCATAATATTACACTTACATAGCTTTGATGTTTTCAGTGAGGTTAGTTTGAAACGAAAGAAACTGCTTCCCTCTTTTTGTGAAACCTCTAACTTCTGATCCTGTAGCCACAAAAATTTTCTCTTGTGGTGTATTAAGAGCTCCTCCCAACTCCAACCTTGCAATTTTTTGGCCTGGCAGTGTCTTGAACACTGGCTGTAAATAGAAACATCATTTTCATCATCAGAATATTGTATTTATGGTAGTCTTTTAACACAAAAGATAAAAAAATCTGCTTTACAATTTCTGGCAAAACTAAAGATGAGACTAAACTAAACTAGAGATTACATGCAGATGAAGAAGTATCCATACCTTTCAGCACCACAAAGAAATCAAGTATTTATAAGTCACTAAATATAAAATGCTGTAAAATATGGTAAATTAAGGCTTTACTATTACAGTGTTATTCATTCATAGGACAATTCCAGCACTACTGGCAGCTGTAAAACATATATACTCCCTCCCACTTAAATGTTGCATTTTTATTCCAGAAGACTAAATTGATTTGTGTCGCTATAGAGTCCTTATGAGCTGGCTATGAACCTCACTAATGGGAAAATATAGAAGGATAAATTTTTATTATGCTGGACATAAGCCTAGGCTCATAGAAAGCAATCATTGTGTCAAAATCACTTAAAGTGATTTAGTGAATCACTGCAGCGTTTTGTCCAGTTGCAGTAATGGAGTATGTGTAGACTCCAAGACTTTAGTTTGCAGAAGAGGAGACTGAGGGGAGACCTCATTCATGTTTATAAATATTTAAAGGGTGAGTGTCACGAGGATGGAGCCAGGCTCTTCTCGGTGACAAACAATGATAGGACAAGGGGTAACGGACACAAACTGGAACACCGGAGATTCCACTTAAATTGGAGAAGAAACTTCTTCTCAGTGAGGGTGACAGAGCACTGAACAGGCTGCCCAGAGAGGTTGTGGAGTCTCCTTCTCTGGAGACATTCAAAACCCGCCTGGACGCCTTCCTGTGTAACCTCATCTAGGTGTTCCTGCTCCAGCAGGGGGATTGGACTGGATGATCTTTTGAGGTCCCTTCCAATCCCTAACGTTCTGTGATTCTGTAAGCCTAACTTAAGACTCCAGACTTAAGCCTAACTGATCTGTTAGGTGTTAAATGGGCCTTTTTTGTGATGATATAAACTAGTGTCTGATTCTACAATTGTGGAGGACTATGTGCTTGTCCAAGCACATGAAAGCAGCATGTCCTGATCATGGCTGGGTATCAGTCCACAGCAGTACCTTGAGAGCTTCCACAGCAATAAAAGCAGACCTCCAAAGCTCATTAGGAAAAATACTCAAAAAAAATAAATTGAACATTTCCACTTACCACAGCTTCTCCTTTTTTTATGCCAAAACATGTAATGACCCCATCCTGATCTCCAACAACCACCTTCAAAAGTTTAACAGTTATTTTAACTACATACGTATTACTTTTAATAATTATTTTCCTATATTTTTTTCTGTACTTAAGTATTTAAATCCTACAGGACTTGATTTACATAGCTGTATGGGAGCATGTTTTGGAAAGCTGGATAAACTGCTATAGACAGGACACTAAAGCCCAAGAACAATAAGCAAGGTAACAGCATTTACAAGCTTTTTTCTGCTTCTTCTTAAAAAGGTCAGTCACTATCATGTGGAACACTCTAGAAAGACATATCTGGGAAACGGTTGTATTTTCATAGCAAGAACTTATTATTAAAACTAAAAACCGCACTGTTTCTATTGAGCTTTCCAAAGTTTCCTTAGCTTGAAATTGTAATAAGGAAAATTAGAAAAGAAACTTTCGACTTATATTTGTGTCAGCAAAACAGAAATAGAGAGACACGGGATAACTCCCTTGTGGTTTCAGCAATGCCTTAAGTTTTGAAAATTCCTTATTGGTTCTGAAAGTTTTCCAGAAACAAATTCAGCTTCTTTTTTTTTTCCCCTATTCTTTCCAAAAGTTTTCCAAAAAGTTCCAAAAATATGGTTCCAAAACATACCAACTAAAGAAACTCAAAAGATTACAACCACCACCACGTTACACTTCACAAGGGGAAAACGAGCCACCGGCAGCACAAGTTTGTGCGGGCCCCTCAGCCGCTACCTTCTGCGTCGCCTTTCGCCCCGATGCAGGCAGAAGCCTCATGGTCTTCTGGGCTGTCACTCCCACCTGTTAGGGACACAGACTTTAACCGGGCACGTTTCGGCCCCGCCACCCCAGCGCACGGGAGGGGTTGCGGTACTGGCCGGGACCGGGGCTGAGGGAGCTGCGGGCCCTATGTCAAACCGCCCGCACAGCCTTCCCCTACCCTGAGCGGATTGCCGGAGCCGCCATCCTCACCTTACCTCTGGCCGGTGCCCGGCGCTCACTGGGCGAGAGCTGCGGACCCACTACCCAAGGGACAAAGCCAGGGGCTGCCGGCCCCACCGGGAGGCGCTTTCCAATCCGGCCCCTCCACTAGGGGCACCAGGACCCTCATTCGGGCTTCTCATCG
>NW_010180043.1:0-7774 GCF_000695765.1 Mesitornis unicolor | reverse complement strand
TTTTCATGCTGGTAACCCTTAAACCATAACAGTTACCAAATGGCTGTCGAGGTGTTATTGTAAGGAACAGCTACCTGAAGTTATTTAATGCCAAAACCAGTACATTTGCATGGCAGTACGTTATGGAGTGTGTTGTTTAGTGAAGCCTGTAGTACAGGGGATGTTGTGTTGTTTAAAGATAATTCTGAGCCAAAATTTAAAACTGCACGAGTCTTTATAATAAATAAGTGTTAAACCAACACTTAACCAAGGGAGGAATTTGGGAGGGCAGGATAGGATTTGAAGCCTCTCTCAGTCAGTCTGACTGTCAGAGAGAAACTGCTCCAGACTTTTTGGAGACCATTTTGTCTGTCCCTACAGTTTACAAGCCACCTAAGACAAAAGCACTGAAGTAAAAAAAGGGGTCAAAATTGTCTTTGTAATTGCCCACAATGGCCTTTCACGTGACTGTCATTCTACAAATTGTTATCACTTGCAATGGACTGTACTTTAGTCCCTGTAATTCTCCCACTTCTATGTCAGGACAAAAAGTGAAAGGGAAATCCCCACATACACCACCTTGAACTCTTGCAACCCAGGAACAACCTGATGGGGCTTAGGGACAACTTAGCAACTTGGCCATGCCTACGACCAAAGAGCATGCTGCATATGAGACTGTATCTCCCCACCTCCCTGAAGCCTTTTCCACCCTCTGCTGTGCTTGTACGCATGCATTGCAAGCATGACTGGGCTAAACTACATGAAATTCTTCTGCTAACATTTCTTTAGGTTCTTATGTTTAAGCTTCTCAACTACTTCCTAACCAATTTGTGACAAATTATTAAATTTGCCACAGAATTTGTCATCAAACAAACTGCAATCTGAGTATTAGTTTTTGCCTAGGTGCAACCCATAAATACATAAGAAACTTTAATCTCTACTTAAGTCCTCAGTAGAAGTATGAAAATAGAACATATTTTTATCTTAAAAGCACCAAAATTCATTTAAATGCCATCACCAGTAAAAGCATATACTTATCTCTGTTTCACAGTTGCTGCTCAGAAAGTTCATAACAGAACAGCTTGTTATTAACACATCTGCAACACACATAATGTGTTGTTTTACCTGCTCAGAATTCCACTGGAGTTCACAGAGCATGAAAAGAGAGACAAAGAGGTCTTTTTGCTTTGTCAGCTGCAGTCAAGCAAGAAAACTAACCCCTCCAGCTCCCAAACTCAACAAACATGGACCAAAAAAACCTACCCTGCCTCTGAATAAGGCAAACAATCTTTTAATTTCCTCAGAAAATGCAGAGATTTTAGTTCTTGAAAAATAGGGCATGGCATGAATGAAATTTTGGAAATGTCTATTTAATTAATATATCTCATTTTTATTGACTTGATAAAATTATATTAAAGAAATAATATAGAAAAAGTACATTTTCACTGATTTCTTCGTGAGAAAACAATTATTTTCATTCATAGTGATAGCTACCATAGTATTCTTCCTTTGGGAAAAAATTCACTGGGAATTAAGTTTAGAAAAGCAATCAGATCCTGCTGGGTAGCTAAATTAATCAACCTGTATAAACTTTTTTTTTACTAGAAAAATATCTGCATTCCAACATCTTGAAACTATTGTGAAAACACATGCACACAAAGTAAAATTAATCCCCAGGGGACCATAATGGTTGCTGTTAATAATACTTATCTGAACTTAAGGCCTAAAGTGCTGAATATCTATCAAATAAAGAAGAGAGACAGCCAGCAGAGAAAGGACAAAACAAAGGGAGCATTATCAGCTTCAACAGGTACAACTTGTAAATGGCAAATAGGTTGTTAGAAAAATAAATTATTCCTGCCCTCATTTAATTTTTCACAATATGTGTGGCACAGACTTCAGCATTGACACAATTGACATAGTCTTCGCATCTGAATTCACTTACCATTACCTAGTTGGTCATGACCTAGTATTGGTCTCCCTAATAGCTTAATGCCAGAAGCACTTCACATAATGTAAAACATCTCAACCTCCCCAACGCTATCTCAAATTAAAAGGAAAAAAAATGGTCAGAGTAATAGCTAGCCTAACAACAACAAAAAAGGTGGTTATGAACTCCTTCTTGTTCCTAAACTTCTGTTTAAAATAACAACAAGGCTTGCTCCAAACTAACCTCTAAGGAATATCTGCTGGAAAGCTCATTTCTCCCCAGTGCATCATAATTTCTCCATTAAAATTACATTTAACAATAAATCCTACCACTGCTGCAGCATGATCATGTCCTGGAATGTTTCTGTGTTGTCAACGAAATTAATGAAATCTTAAAATCTTAAAATATGCCAAGCATAAAATAAAGTGATGTTTCATACCTGGCATGCTCTTAGTGCAACTGACCCTCTGCAAAACTGACTGTCTTTACTAGCTGGCTTATGTCTGCCAGGGGATAATGACACTGCAGGTGAAGTAAAGGGCTCAGTTCTTTTAATGTCCCCAGCCAGCACATGGGCAAATGAGACATCTGAACAGGGCTAAGAGGCGTGCATATGTAGTTAGTTTGCGTGACATATTGGGATGATGATAGAAAGCTGGAAATCAGTATTGTATATATCAATACATTTGCTCTATATTATGCAGGTAGGAAGCAACCTATTAAACCACAGATGAAATATGATTCTCAAAATCTCTTGCCATATCCTTTCACAGAGCTATCACCTCCATCTATAATGGATCTTCAGCTTTCTTAGTTTTATTATGGACAACATATGTTCCCCCAGTTGTTTATGTGCTGGGGAAAATTAAATTCAGACCTGGAACACTGTGTAATCCTTTAAGCAAATTCTTTATTCCTTCCTTATTTATTTCTATAATGCATAGGACAGTAGGCCCTAAATATTGCTGAGGTCTCTGGGTGTTATTGCAGTGTAAATAAGGTAATAATGATAGTAAGGATGTTACTCTTTGGGTGAGTGGGCAAGGTCTTTGTACTGCAGGAACTGAACAATTGTATCCAATCCAGTAGAAAGACGGGGAAACAAGCTAGTAATTTTTCACCATTTCTTCTACTTCTTATGTTGGCATACAATAAATTTTAAGTCTCTGCACGTATTTTCTCTATGTCAAAGAAAACTAAATTGCATTTTGTGTTCTCCATGGGAAAGTAATCTGGACTGGCCAGTACTAAGTACAGACCAGTTTCACTGTCTCTTCAGGCAAAATTAAGGTTCTGCCCTGCTCTTGTTTGCTTTTGCTCACTTGCAGCAAGAAGACTGGGGTCAAGCCCACATTCCCCACAGGCACATATTCTAAGTATTGTGATGGCTATTTAGGCACCTTGTGAGCCATCATTTCTGTATATGTCTGTGTAAAACAAGATATAATATTGAACTGAGGCTTAAGCACTGCTTGAAGATCAAGAACCAAGATGAATGTTTGTTCAGAAAGGAGGTTTTCTAGAAATACCATATGACATGTTGTCCATTAATTTTTGTACAACGGAATTTGAACAATCCAAAGCAACTATTTCTTATAGCAAATCTGTAAACAGTAGTAGCATATTTTTCATCTCCTGCATGTCACTGGATTTTATAAACAGAGTTATACCTGTGCTGAAATCTGAACTAGTAAAATCGGTAATTATTACTATGGTTGCTGTCACAGCTCAGAAAGCTCTTAGGTAATCACGTGTTTTTATAAGCATACAAATCCTTTCCCCAAGCAGCTACAGCTTTCCTAAAAATAGGAATAAAAATGCAGTCTGTAATTATTATGAACCCTACTGTTAGCAAGTTCTAGCTGTAACAATGGTGGAATATAGTCAGTAAAACTAGCCAAGAATATCATCAGCACAAACTTATCAAACTGCCTGTCATAAAAAGTCACATGGGAATTGCCAGGAATTGTGAACTGAGACTTCTTACAGTGCATGTTTAAATTATAACCATAAAGTGTGAACATACCTCATGGCTCTGCTTATCTCAGAATGCTAATATACAGGCATGTTAAGAGGGTAAACAAAAACCCTCAACCTTCATTTGTCATCAGTTCATTATTCTTTACAAACAAAGCAATACATAATATTTCAAAGTCTAGACCAATGATATACTATAAATACTAAGTATATCAGGCAGTAAAAAGCCTGCCTTGTTACCGTATCTCTGGATGTAATTAAGGGTGTCATGGTCTGAGTGAGCATGTCTTGATCAAAGCTAAGCAAAACAACATCAGCTTTTTAAGCTTGAAGAGATAGAGACTTTATGAAATACAAAAAGACATGGACTAAAAGATATTCTATGTGATGAAAATAGATTTTTTTATGAAGGCTAATTTTAACCTATTTCTGCAATGAACTAGGTCACTTACTGCAAACATGCAGATGCTGAAAGTCTTAGAATTTTTACAGTTGACATACGAAAAATGATTCAAAAGCAAGGAAGAACATCTTCCCAGCCTTCAGAAGACAGAAAATACAGAAAATGCAGATCAAGTGCAGATTTTAACAGGCAAGAGAAGGAAAAAGAACTTTAACAATGTATTTACATCACTGGAAGATTTCAGAGATTTTTATGATGCTCCATGGAGGTTGATACTGAAGTCTATTGCATGCAATGGAAAGACATCAGGCTTTGAATTACATTCCCACAGAACACGTGACCCTCTAGAAATTACATATTTTTTTACAACTGTAATATAAACTGTTAACAACATTAAGTACCTTTAAATCTGTAAGTATACATTTTTCTGATTTACTTGTAAGATGATTGCATGTTTTAATTTCCTTTAAAGATCTTCATGGAATGTTCAATTACTTATTAAATCCTAATGGTAATTAGGATTAACTAATTAAATCCTAATTTCTTCTCTTCATCAAAAATATTCCAGTTATGACATGACAACTAAGCAGACATCTAGCACTGTAACTATACTTGTGTAATCAAAATATGTTGTGCAATAAATTTTAACACCTAGTCTGTTTTTCAAAAACTTTGCATTAGAGAGTGCTAGAGAAAGCAAGCTGTAAAACCAGGCACCTCTTTAATCCAGCAAGACTATGGACTGCAGGAAAATATAGACTGGCAAAGAGTCATGGACCACATCTTTGTACAACAGATCCACAGCCTGGGAAGGGTTGGGAGGGCTTTGTTGCCAGGTCTGCCCTATCTACGGCAGGTTTTCAAGCCAAATGCTGGAGACAGGGCTTAATGAGAACAGCAGTGGAGAGAAATCATTACTTTTTCTCATTCCTTGTTGAGGATCAATTGCACGTGTTTCTATGTTATTTTATATAAAAATGAAATACTGATCAACACCACTTAATGTCCCCAGAATTAATCTAACAAATAAACCCAGTTTTACTGGGGTGGCTCAGCAGATTACCACACCCCTTGGCACCTTCTGCAGGTGGTCTTCAGCTCTCCAAGGGTGCTGGTGGGTTTGTGCTCCATTCTGTCTTTTTGAGGAACCAGCCTGTAGGCCTCTGCAAATTCCCTACAAAGCACAGGGACCTGCCAGCAGTCTGCATATAAGGCTGTATGGGCTACATCACACCAGTCCCTGAAGGCTTTAAATTCTTCTACAGTCCGGAGCACCAACTGCTGTGGGATGCCAGCAGAGGTAGCCTGTTCCAATGTATCCCTTCAATAAAGCTTGCTGCAGTGATTAAAATTACACAAACTAAGTCGCTGGCTCTCACTTCAGGAATATTTATGAAAATGAAAATATGCAACCAGTTCAGTCCCAAATGGTATCTGAAGATTCAACGTAGGAGGGAAAGAAGTCTTATTTTCGCAATACTATTCATCCACACTGAAACAGGATTAAGATTTGATGTATGCTCTTTGATTTGTGCATGATTTATCTAAAGAAACAGATTAATGTGTTGACGGAACAGCACTCATCAACAGAACTGAAGAAGCCCACAGAAGTGTATCTGCCTCCAGGCATAGCTGGGCAAGCCAAGGATATGTGTGGAACAACCAAGTCTGTCAGACAGGCAAAAGAAATTCTATCCTTGGACCAATTAGTGAGCTGATATTATCCACAGTTATTTTTGTTAACTGAAAATAAGTTTAGGTAAGCATGTAATAGATGAGTGCAGCTCATTTCTGTGGAAAAGCACAAATGAATTACAATTATGCAAATACCTCAATATCTGTCTTGTTGGCTGGTCAGAGTGCACATTTTTATCCAGTCACTAAAACAGTTCTCATTTAAGCACGTCTCCTCCTCAAGTTCTCTAAGCATGACATAACCTGATTTTCTCTCCTGTGAAAAGGATGCAATGGGACAAAGGGCAGATTCAGGGGTTTCAGATGTCAGGATGACAAAATCATTTGCTGGTCCCAAAGGCCAGAACTAGTGTTTCTGCTGCATTGATATCCTAAGCACTAGCACCTGCTCTCCAGCATGACAACTTGGAAAGGAAAACAAGCAGCATCTGAGGGGTCACATTCTGCTACACCCCATCTCTGTGACAACTGTAGTTCAGTAGCTTTGATGTGTCCCTTTGTCCTAATTAACTAAGGAGCTCAATGTTTTCAGTGCAATGCTGTGATTGGTAAGGTGTTTTCTCTCAGTGCCTCTTTGGATCTACCAACTGGGAAATCAGCTTGACCATTGCATAATTAAGCTATTATTAATTAATGCTAATAATGGCAGATAGTTAAAGCAACTAAGCTTATTATGTAAAGAATATGGTCCCCTAATTACAGCTGGATGAAGCAGTCATTTTAGTAATGCTGGCTGTGTGTTCATACAAGCCTCTCTATTTTCTGCCTTCGGTCCTTGTAGATGAATTCGGGTTACAGGGTAAATCATCCAAGCTATAGGAGCACACTCAAGCTTCCCATGAATCTGGCTCTGATGTCAGTCTTTGTACTTAGTCCTCTTAATTCCTTTGTGTCTGTAGCCTACCTCCTAGTCTCCCTTACTATTATTTCAGTCACATCTTCAAAGCCCAGGCTTGGTTTTGGAATGGCAATTTCTTTTTTAAGCCTGACTTTTACAGACTGAGCTTTTTCACTCCAAAGATGCACAGAGCTAGCTCAACAGGATTACCAGCATATTTTCACCAGCTTCAAAAGGGTCACCTTTGTCTAAAAGGACAGTTCTCATTTATCAGACTACTAAACAAGTCTTTCAATTAGCAAAAGTACAAACAAAACCATATTAATATTAGCAAAAACTCATTATTCTTGTGTTGCACCACATTTGAGTAAAGTCTCTGGCTGCCCACTACATAACTTAAGAGATTCATTTGGCTAAAACATCTGCACTAGGAAAAAAAGAAAAATATAGAGTTTCTGGAAAAAGCCAAATAGTATGCAGGAACATATGAGAAAAATCACTGGGCTGCATCCAACAGCATCACTATTTCAGCTCTCATTACTGCTCTTGTTTCCCTATGCATCAAAAAATTTCATAAAAAAACAGACTAGTTTTCATAGGATTGAAAATTTGGAAGCTTTCTATTAAAAAAAAGAAGCGTAATTTCCTAACAAAAAGTGAAGCAAAGGAAAAACGACTTCTGTAAAGACAATGTTAAAATTGAATAGACTTCCCCCATATTATTTCTCATTTGTGGTGGTAGTTTCAAAATATTTATCCTTTTTAGGATTATCTTTCTGAAGAAAACTGTAGTTCTGTGTTTACATTGCTATACTATACTACTATAATTTCAGAACACCTGGATATACAAGCACTGATTTATGATTCCAGGCTTACAATAATGTCTGTCAACATTTCAAAAACTGAATGAGCCAAAGAAAGACTGACCAATGATACCTGAAATGTAAATAGT
>NW_010180042.1:0-521 GCF_000695765.1 Mesitornis unicolor | reverse complement strand
GGGCCCCTCCCAGTCCTATTTCCCCCCCACCCTGTGCTGAACCCAGGCCTTGCCCCCACCTTGCAGGACCTGGCCCCAGGGTAACCCAGGGTGTGTGGGGTGCTGGGTGGCACTGGGAGCCGGTGTCCGTGCTGGGGACACCACGTCTGTCCCCTCGCATCCCCTCACAGCTGATCCTGCCCCCGGTTTCACTGCTCTGTCCCTCCCAGGTGTCTCCTCGCCGGATGCCATCCGCCAGGTCCTGGAAGATGCGTTCAGCCGCATCTGCCCCTGCCCCCCCAGTGCCCTCTACAGCCACATCTGCCGGCTCCTGGCCCTGGCCACGGGCAACCAGGACCCCCTGACCACCGCGTACCTGCTCTGCGAGTCCGTGTCCATCGTCACGCGCCATCAACTGCTCAGTGTCATCCACAGGAAGATCCAGTGAGTCCTGAGTGGGCTGGGTGAATTGAGGGGAATTTTGGGGTGGTTGTTTGCCCCCCGCCGCCTTCTCACAGAATCCCAGAATATCAGGAGTTGGA
>NW_010180041.1:10412-17410 GCF_000695765.1 Mesitornis unicolor | reverse complement strand
TTCTGTGATTCTGTGATTCTGTGAAATGAATCATAGACAGAAAAACTGTTAGTTCTATTTGCTTTATGGATTAAAAGGAATATAATTTGGACAGACTTTTAAAAGGAGTTTTGGAGTCTGTCTTTCTTTTTAGTTTTCTATGTACATATGCTGTAGATAGAATTGCTTCTGTGCACAGCATATTAGAGAAAGAAAGTCTATATGACCAATGTTTCATCTTTAGATGATTTAACTATTCTTTACTATTAAATGTGGACTGTGGCCATAAATGGCACCTATATTGGATGTAATAAATTTATACTTAATATCTAATGAGATACAAGTTTATTACTTTTCAAGAAAGATTTAGTTTCCTCTTAACATAAGACCTTTCTCTTTCTTCCTTTTTGTAGGCATACCAGGTCCAGTTGTTATCGGCTCAGTGTTCATATTAAAACAGTTGTCTGCTCTTCATCTCCCTAGAAAATCTCAAAGAAAAGTCAGATGTTGATGAGAACATTATTTGTTTAGAAATTAGTAACTTTAATGAAAATAACTGAAGCCAACATCCATAGTCATTGCTTCAATTTAAGTGGCCCCTCTCTGCTGAGATGTAGAGATCTCTCCTCTAGATTCATCTTCTGCTGGTACAGAGAGACCAACACTTAGAGAATTTCCATTTTTCAGTAATGACTACATTTTTCATTATTTATTAGAATTTCTCTTGTTATGGTTTTACCTGTTTAAGCTGACTAGGTATCTACTTTCAGGATCCTAACTCAATATTGCAGAATAGACTCCCATAATTCTCCATTATTTTCATGGTTTTTAGGCATCAGTAGTTAAATTAACTTCCAGTCCCTTGGTGTTCCCATCCATAAGAAATTGTGTAATTCTGCATCACAAAGGATAGTGCTTCTTCCATAATGGCTGAAGCTACCATCACCAGCACCTATCTCTATTACTTGTAAAAGCTTTGTCTTTCTCTTGGATAAATTTTGTTTTCTTTTGTTTTATTTTCCTGTTCTGTCTGGTCTGTGCGGCAGTATTGTCTTGCTGAGGTGCCTTTCATTGAATAACTTACCTCATACATGAAGGGAGAGGTTACTTGTTCTTCAATGTTGTTGGGGTTTTCACCAGCAGTGATCCATGCCAAAGCGTTTATTTGAGGCAGAGGAGGAAGGGGGGGAGTTTGGTTGATTTGTTTTGTTTTTCTGTTACAGATTTTCTTTATTATGATTTTTATTCTGCTTTTCTTTGGGACATCCTGAATTACTGGTCTTATTTTTCCCAAGGCCTGTCATTTCTTTTCTGCTGAGAAGTGTCCATAACCTCACCCAGATGATTTTTTAAAATAACTTTTCAATAAAATTTAAGTATGTTAAAAACAGTTACTCAGGTTGTCTCAATCTCTACCTGTCATAGATAGATTCCACAGATAGTAAAGTGGTTCAGATCTCCTGTGGCCTCCAAAGAGACTTCTATAAATCTGACTTCTGTGCTTGCCTTGAGGGTTTGAAAAGTACTTACCTTAAGGCAGAAATATGGCCCTGTGCCTAGTGTGTGACCTTTCATATATAGCGAGTGAAAGAGTGAGAAAAAGTATTCTTTTAAGATTAGATTATTGTGCTGATTTTTTTCTGCATACGCTCTGGCAACAGCGCAGAGGAGCCCTTTCATTCAGGTTATACTGGGGCCAAGGAATCAATCTAGAGGTCTCCTGTGAGACCTGAAAAGAATTTTGAAGAGCTATAATCTAAGACTGTTACAGGGCTTATGCCTCACGGCAGACACTTCAACCAGCATCCAAAGCACATCGACTTTAAGCAGCTTTTAGAAAGTCATGAAGTTTAGGATATAGGAAAGCTCCTTTGAACCTTTCCTTTTAGACTGACATGAGGCAGTCCTTTGACATGTTATAGCCATGAAGTTTAAGGTGTTACTACAGAGTCACAGAAGAAAATAAAGTTTCACTTATCCTAGGCTTGTTGGTGAAGGTATTGAAATATTTCAAGAAAATGTCTGCTTTTCAGGTTTTAACGTTAAAGATTCTCTTGGAAAACAATATAAAACAACAAAAAACAACAACCAACAACAACAAAAAAAACCCCAAACCCACAAACAAACGGAAGATTTATTGTTTTGGAAAAATGTTAGCACAGTGTAGGCGGTGCTCTTTGACACACAGCTTCTGTGTGTGTGTCCTTGTGATGTTACCTCATCATAGAAATGGTAATATTGTTGATTCTAAAATGCACAGTATGGACACAGCATTGTTTCACTGCGCTAATGAGTTTGGTATAATGTTGCTTGAAACTAGATAGTATCAAATATTGTAACACATCTCTCCACAGCCATCCTACACTGACACATTTTGTGAGCTGCACGGCATGTGGCAGACTTCTTAGTGCTGATAGAATCCTCCTACAGATCTAAGTTCTTTACAGTCTGAGGGAAGATTTGGTGCATAACTGTCCCTATAAAACATCCATCTACCAAGCTGCTGTATTATCTCTACATTATTTTTCTACAGTGGTCAAATGAATACAAGTTGTTAAAATTGGAAAATTTCAGAACTATTTTTGCTCAACACTGATTTTTTTCTATTTCCTCAAAGCTTAATAATTGTATCAATAATCAATAGCCTAGTACAATCAATGGATTGTTGCTGGTTCAGAAAACCATTCTGAGTGTGAACCATGAACTGTTGCTGGTAAACTGCAGTTACTGGCAGAGTTGACAGTAGTTGTTGGCTCATAAATTAGTTGTTAGAACCATACACCCAAAGAACATAATTTTGTGGCAATTTTAAGTAAATCTGAAAATTATGTGTGTTGGTAGTGCTTCCACTGTATGGTAATTTCATAAAAGTGAAAGCTACCTCACTAAAATATATCCTCAATAACATGCTTAAGGGGTACTGCATGCTTTCTAATCTAAAAACCGGTATTGAAAGAAAATGTCTTATGCCATAAGCAGAGCCTTTGGGAGGAGTGTGTGTGTAAGGATTCTGCCCATAGCACAGATTCTGCAAATAAAATCTTTTTTCCTATATGTGTCTTAAATGAAAAAGGAAAGATCTTCTCAGGAAATACAATTGGAAAGTTAGGAGGAGATTGATCAGGCTAAGAGTAATTGGCTGAAGCTGAGACTCTAGAGATTACTTATCATTAGGCAAAGAAGAACATTTAAAATACCTTGAAATAAACAGGGTCACATCTAGTTTCAGGAAAAAATTAATCTGTAGATTTGTTGACACAGCACACCATTCCTTCCTGGCACAAAATGTACAAGGGAAAATTAGACAATAAATAATATTTGATTTTGATCTGATTTGGACAAAGCATAATACTGCTCTTTCTCTTCCTTCATTTATCATATCTGATTTTATCCCAAACTTTCAACATTTCTTTACTTCTCTTTAAACAGACTGAATTAGCAATGAACACAGGGACTAGTTGATGAGTTAAAAAAAAATATACACATTCATGCCAGAAAAGAAATTTAAAACTTCCAGTTAATGTACAGCTAGAAAAATGTGCATGTCACCAAGGAATAAGTGGAAGTGGGTTGCATAAATGTCAAGATGGGTTTAAAGAAGTTGAAAAATAGACTATCATCAGAGGCAACTGAGCGTGGGAGGTGTAGTGCATGTGATAGGGAATGGAAGATTAAGGAATAAAGTTAAGAATAAACAGGGTGACGAGAGAAATACATGTAGAAAATATTAGAAAGTACATCACAGCTCAGATAAATATTATCTCTCCCACTTACATAAGATTCAAAAAATTGCAGACAGGACTAATGTCTTAAAAACACTGAAAAACTAAGCAATTGCCTACAAGGGTAGAACTTGCCCTGAAAAATGACATATTTTTCATTCATTTGAAATTCACAAAGGGAAGAAAGTGAAAGGAGGAGATCCTAGAAGTAATATTAGAAGATGTGCCTTTGATGAATGTCCTGGTTTACTGGGACAGAAATTTAGAGTTGGTTTACTGCTCAGAAAAGCCACTTTTCTACAAGGACTAGAATACTCTTTCATGGGAACAAAGTGATACGATGCTTTGGTTCACTTTTGGCCACCGCTTGTATGTGATGATCAAAGTCTTTAGCAGTCTTGAGAAAAACAGGTGCTGAGGCTGAGGGAAGTGTAAACCCAGGGTAGTTGACCCCAAGCTGACCCAAGGCTGGCCAATTCCATGCCATAAATGTCACACAGTATAAATTGGGGAGTTTACTGGGGACAGTCCTCCTTCTTTGATGGCTGCAGTCTCAGGAAGGTCTGGTCTGCTGTCCTACCTCTGAGGCCTACACCCTGTACTCAGCACTGGTGAGGCCACACCTTGAATACTGTGTTCAGTTTTGGGCCCCTTACTACAGAAAGGACATTCTGATGCTGGAGCATGTCCAGAGAAGGGCAACAAAGCTGGTGAAAGGTTTAGAGCACAAGTCTTATGAGGAGCAGCTGAGGGAGCTGAGGTTGTTTAGTCTGGAGAAAAGGAGACTGAGAGGAGATCTTATCACTCTGTACAACTACCTGAAAGGAGGTTGTAGCTAGGTGGGAGTTGGTCTCTTCTCCCTTGTAGCTAGTGATAGGACAAGGGGTAATGGCCTCAAGTTTCACCAGAGGAGGTTTTGGTTGGATATTGCAAGGGTTGTCAACCATTGGAACGGGCTGCCTGGGAGATGGCTGAGTCACCATCCCTGGAGGTGTTTAAAAGACGAGTAGATGTTGTGCTTAGGGACATGGTCCTGTGGTGGACTTAGTAGGACTGGACTGACAGTTGGACTCAATGATCTTAAAGGTCTTTTCCAACCAAAATCACTCTATGATTCTATATTGTTATAGTATAACTCTGTGTACTTCATATTAATATTGTTGTTAATATTGTTCTTTTTTTATTATTTTATTAAATCTGTTTTTATTTCAACTAACGTATCTCCTTTCCTTTTCCCAATCCCCTCCCTGGGTGGGGAGGAGTCATTGGCAACAACTGTATAAACCATGAAAGTAAAGTAGAAAGAATAATTGGTTAATAAATTACAATCAATTAGAATTAGTCAAAGCTACCGTGTCAGGTTGGGTTTGTCCACTGCTGATGTACACAGTGGTATAAATACAAAACCCATCTCCAAAGCCCGTGGTTCATACTTGCAGTCCATCCTGACAAGGGCACAATTGCAATCAAAGAGTGTTTTGTATCCTTCAGGCAATTTCTGATCAGGGAAGCACAGCAATTGCCTTCAGTTCTAGGAACAGATTGAGCTACAGGAATAAGATTGCTTTTTTAGGAGCTTACCACAAACACAGTGGTAAGTTTAGTCAAACCTATACAGGACTACTTAGTTTAAGGAGAATACTTACTCCATCTTTACTCTCCTCCTCATTATAACTCAATTATGGGTTTAATTTCATTAAAAAAAACAATCTGTCCTACTGGGGGAGATTAGGACAATTATATATCTTATCACTTATAGTAATTATAGTCCAGAGGTTTTGAGTTGCTGTTGCTGGATAGGTCTCATCTCAGAGAATTATCTGCAGGTACTCTACCTGTATCAGCATGGCCTGGATAATATTCTGAAAGATGATAAAATGAGTTGCATTTTGTGAGAGCTGTGATTGTGTTGTGAAGTGACCCGAGCAAAACCAAGAAATGTTGGGAATGATTACCTCTACGTGAAAGTCATGCTCAGAGTTAAAGTGAAAATAAGAATGTGTACTTGAAAAAATTCAAGATATCTCACTTCAGCTGTATAGGGTAGCTTGGGTCAACAGTGTTATGTGGGTGTCTGTTTCCCATAGTAATGTTCAACAGTTAGAAGATATGAAAATGAATCTGTGAGGTTAAAGGAAGGAGATATGTTTCTAGTACAGTGAAAAAAGTAGTAGATTGTAAAATTTTGGTTTGTAACTCCTTGTATGAAGTAGGCCAAGTATTACGTCTCTAGAGGCTGTTATCATCTATATGCACAGTTTGTAGACAAAAGGTATGTGTGTGACAGTAGATTGTATGTTTGCCCTATTAAAAAAGAGTAGAATATATTTTCTTCTGAACCTTAATAATATATTACTAAGTCATCAGAAGCTGTTTGGGTGAATGTGGCAGTAGAAGAGGACAGAAAAGATCATTATCAGCCTTTCTTTGAATGGAATTAGTTCACTTTTGAGGCCATGTTGTGGTTTAAGCCCAATGGGCAACTGAGTATCACTGTGCCCACAAAAGTCGGCTAAACAAAAGAAAAGGACTGGGAGAATTTTTGCTTACCACTTAGGATCACAGGCAAAAGACAGACTCATCTTGGGGAGAAAACAAAACCATTTAATTTTGTTACCAGTAACATCAGAGTAGAACAGTGAGAGATACAACCAGATCTTACAATCAAACACCTTTGCCCACCTCTTCCTTCTTCTCAGGCTCAGCTTTGTTTCCAGTTTCTTTACCTCCCCCTCCTTTGCACAGTGGTGCAAGGAGGATGGGAATGAGGGTTGCAGTCAGTTCAACCCATATGGTCTCTGCTGCTCCTTCCTCTTAAGGGGTAGGGAGGACTCTTCCCAGCCTCCCCATGCTTCCATGTGGCACCCTTTCCACAGGAGAAAAGTCCTTCACAAAAGTCCAATGCATATCTGCCCATGGTTGTAGTTCCCTCACTCACGGACTGCTCCAGCATGCACTGCCTGGAGTCATGGCCTTTTCAAGAGCAGCAACTTTCCTATGTGGATCTCTGCCCCACCCATGAATCTCAACAGACTGCAGCCAGATGGACCTGTGTTCTTGCCATGGGTTTCAGGGGGAACCTCAGCTCCGCATACCTCCTCCTTACCCCTCTCATTTCTTCCTTCACCAACGTTGATGTCTGCACAGTTTTTCTCCTCAAGTCTCTCTCCTTTCTCCACTGGCAGGTCTCTTACGGTTCTGAAGAGTTCCCAGCTCTTTCCGGCTGGAGCTACAGCAAGGCTTGAGTTCAAGTTGAGGTCAGGCCAGCCTGGCTGGGGCAGGGGCTGCGCCGCCCTC
>NW_010180041.1:0-10386 GCF_000695765.1 Mesitornis unicolor | reverse complement strand
GAGAGTGGGGCAATGTTATACTTTAGGGGTTAACAGCCTAAAAGGGAAGGACAGGTGGTGTCTATAGGACCCTGGGAGGGTCAGAGATCAGTACTGTTCCCTCCTCTTTTCAGCCACAGTCCGAGGAGGCTCGAGGATTTCGTGGGCTTTTCCTGGTTTCCTGGGCTGCTTCCTGTTGCATCTCAGGACGGCTGGGCCTAGCTCCACGTGCTTGGCAGCTACGGAGATTGAGAGACGGGACGCAGCTTGATGCAAGCAAAATGTCGGTTTATTGTGTGCAGTGACTTCCTTATATATGCTTACATGGGCTGCGTATTTTAAACTGATTGGTTCATTTGCGCACGGCTGCATTTGATTGGTCAGTGATGCACCGTTACACTAACAAACACCTCTTGCCTTTCAGGCAGAGCCCCTGAGGCCTTTCTCAGCAGGGTGCCTGGAACTTGCTTTTCTCAGGGTTGAAATACCTGTTTTTCCTGTCCTTGTTTACCCCTTTTATGGTCATGACTTAAGCAGCACTCAGGGTCCTGCTCCCTAGGCCCTGTCCTACAGGCAACATCCACCACCACCCGCTTCCCGGCACCACCGCGGTCCCTGGTGAAGAGTCACAGCAGTTGCAGCGGCCATGAGGCACTGCTTAGACACTTCCACTTGGGACAACTGGGATCAGGTTTTGTATATAGTTAAATATCCTTTGTCCCTTATTAGTTCCCTTTTCCTTTCCCCTGTTGTTTTTCATTAAACTTGTTACCGCCTTAACTTCCAACCTTGTGTGAAGCATCTTTTTCTCTATTCCCTTTTTTTTTTAATCCTCCCCTGGGAGGATAGGGGACAATAGAGAGAAAATCCTGCTCCCTGAGCCTTAAACAGAGACGGGCGAGTGCTGTGCCCTTCTTAAATACATTTATTTGCAGGGGCACTGACTGACTTTGCCCTGGTCAGAGGTGGGGTCTGACATTGGAACTGGGGGACATTCTAGTAGCTAAACCCAATACAGGCCATTTCATAACTACAGTATTTATTTCTTTTAATTTTATTTTTAATTGAATAATTTCTAAAAGTCAGTGTAAATTTCATCTGATCTTTATTGGCATTTGCAAGGGAGATGTGATGTAAATATAATGTAGTGGGATTCCTGCACATCTCTATTCATATAATATCCAAAAATTTTTGTCACAGTGGATGTTATTACTGTTACTGATTCAAAATGTCTGGAATTTATATTAACTTGGATAGTGAGAGAAGTCATGAGCTTCGGCTGTGTTCTAGTCTTGAGTGAATTATTACATGGAAGTCTGTGTAAACAGAAACACATGAAGTTGGACATGCTGTTAATTTCCTTCATCATCTATACCTCTTTTGACATTTCTGGCTCAGCAATTAAGCCATTGGACTTTCCTGACACATAGCTGCAGAAGACTCTTTTTCCTTGCTTCATGTCATTTGCTGCCCCTTATATAAAGTACAGACACTATTTTTCATGAATGGCTACACATTTTTTCTTGACTACTGTCTGGTTCTCCAGTAGATAAAGTTATAGCACATTGATAGCCATTATAGATAGCTATCACTGAGTTATCTCTGTTTTCTCCATCTCACCAGCCTTAGGACTATTAATAAACTGTTTTCTCTCCTAGTACATGGAATCTTACTCACTGAATCACAGCAAAGGTGCAGAAGGATGCAGGAGTTGGGAGTGTCAAGATTTTGGATTATGTGGTGGAGAAGTGCCAAAGAAAAAAATTTACAAGGCAAAGCAGTGTGTCTGTGTATAGGTCTTGTGGGACTGCGGGAGCAGGGTGAGAACAGAGAGAGCATGGATTCTAATGGTTTTTTTGGATGAAAGACACTGTAAAATGTACAGCTCTGACTGCACTCTTAGAAGTGACTATCAACCTCAAGGAAAATTATGTTGCATGGTCAGGTCTGTCACTGTTTGAACTTCCTTAGAGCTTGGACATCTAATTTCCCCACAAGGCACACTAAATGCTTTCATGCTTAGCAAAGTCAACCTTTCAAGAGAAAAGGTCTCTCAGAAAAATTCTGTAAAGCTTTTGCATTATTGTAATAGGGCATCAGCAAAAGGTTGAAAGATTCTAAAAATTACCATGAAAATAATGAACATTCATCATGCTGTGGATCATTGTCCCAAAGGGAATGATAAAGTCTCAGCCACTTGGGAAATTCTAAGTCAGAGTGAATAAGACACTTGAAAATCTATTATTTGAGGCTTAGTTGAAGCAACTGTCAGACGAATGAATTAAAAGAGTCTACAATAATAGGTCTTTTAATTCATTTACTTCAAATAACTTTGATATAGGAAGCAGAAGATAGATGTGCTGGAATGGGGAAGTGATGAAGGAAGAGGATAGTTTGAGTTAAAGCAATTTAAATTCAAATATATGGAAGAAATGTAGATAACTAGGAAGTAAAATGTTTCTATAATCTATAAAATAAGAAAGAACAGTAGTATAAGGAAAATATGGAAGAAATAGGAGTAGGAAATGGAACTCTACTCATAAGAGGATTTGAAGGTAACATAGTTTTAGTATGTGTATTGAGTTTTCTGTGAGAGGGTTTTTGGTTGTGTCTCTGGTAACGGGGGAAGGGCTATGGAGATGGCCCTTTAAGAAGCTACCTGAAAAGCTCCCCCTTTGCCTTTGTCAGACTCACCTCTGACCAGGGCCAAGCCAATCAGCACCCCTGTGAATTCATGTATTTAAGAGGGGTGCAGGGCATGCCTCTCTCTCTGGCACCGGCCCTGACCATCACAACCCCAGGTGTGGGTGGCACGGCCTTGCCCAGCCTTGCCCGGCTGGGCTTGGCTGGCCTCGACCTCAACTTAAGCTTAAGCCCCGCTGCAGTTTAATCCCAAAAAAAAAAAAGAGAGAGAGACAGGATATCCATAATCGTCAGAAGAGACCTGCAGCGGAGAAAGGAGTGGGGCCCAGGGAGAACAACTTTGAAGAACACCAAGGTTGGTTTGAAGGAAAGAAAAAGAGAGGGAGGAGGATGAGGACACAGAACCCACGTTTCCCCCATGCAACCTGTGGCGAGAGCCGGGTCGACTGGTCGTGTGTGAGGGAACTGTGACCATGGGCAGACCCAGACTGGAGTTTTGTGGACTTGGGCTGAAGCAGTTTTGTGTGTGAGGGAAACATTGGAATTTTGAGGACCTTTTTCTCCTATGGAAAGGGGGCCACGTGGAAGCAGAGAGAGAGACACTGGGCTGAGTTTTTGGGGTTTTTTTCCCTACTTTTTGAGAAGCACATGGCGGGAAGACCGACCGCAACCCTCCACTTCCACTCCCCTGCACCTAAAGGCAAAGGGGGAGAGGGAAGGTGAAGAAACCAGGAAAAAAAGCTGAGCCAAGGAAGAAGGGAGGGGTTGGAGGAAGGTGTTTTGATTTTAAGATCTGGTTGTATCTCCCATTGTTCTACTCTGATGCTGGTAACAAATTAAAATTGTTTTGTTTTTTATTCCTTATGATGAGTCTGTCTTTTGCCTGGGACCTGTTTAAGTGGTGAGAAGCCCTCCCAGTCCTTATTTTGACTAGCCCTTTTTTGGGGCATTGTGGTGCTCAGTTATGCACTGGCCCTAAACCACGACAATATGGCAGAATGGAAGAAAGAAAGAAAGACCAGATGTATAGAACAATATGAGAAAATAACAGTTAAAAAACCATGAAAGAAGAAGTTAGCAAAAATAATTAGCTGTTGAAAACAAGCCACTTGGACAAATATAGAGAGAAAAAAGAAGTTTTGTATTTTATTACTGACTACAACAAAGAAATTATTTTGCTCAAATAAGACAGCAACATAAATTGAGAAATGATGTGTAATACTCTCTGATCTTTACATGCTGAGATAGTCTCAGAAGACCATTTATTAAATCTTAACAATAACTAGCAAACTAGATCAGGGTTTCACTGCCACTGAATTAAAAGTTTATTTTTAGTGTTTATATTTAGTATTATATCTCCTAAACAGGGTTAGAAGACCTTAATTATATTATTTTGCTAATAAATGAGGCTTTGAAAATTACACCCTATTTCACCCTATCGTACTTTCCACAGAAGTTTATTATAACCAGAATTATTTTTCAGTCAATCAATCTTTATAGTTGATCTTTACATAATCACATCTTTGCTTCCAGCTTTACTGAGGTTACAGGACTGAAACCTACCCTTAGCAACTGAGTTTTTTATTGCATTATTCTCCCATCCACTGGGAAGTGAAGTAAGAAACATATGCATTTTTCAACACCTATGGAATAGGACTGTTCTGAGTAAACCTTAAACTAAGACTCTATCTCATCAGCTATGGGTTATGTGCAGGAAGAGATAACAAATATATGTTATAATTTCTAGATATATCAGTGCTTAAGTACATTTTGGAATAACAAAGCAAATAAACAGAAATGCCTTACAGATTTAAATTTAAAATGCATCAAATTATCAGCTTATCACAGATGTAAAATTCAAAGTGAACCAGTCTATTACTTAACATCAAGATTAATGATTCAGCACATATAATAACAGGATAATGATGACATAAATATGTAGTTGAGGGATCTAAATGTATATTTTTGTAGATCTCAGTCAGAGTTACTGTAAAAGTAGTGTGGAGGGTGTATTTTATTTGGGTTGCCTGTGAGAACTCCAGCCAAGCCTAGAACAAGAGAAACAGTTTTAGGTCTAGCAGTTCTGATTTTCATGGTGCAGCAGAGACCTTCTGCTTCTAACAGGGCCAGCTTAGCTTTTTTACAGTCAAGGCAATGTATTAATAACAGGTCTTGATCATAGTTTGGCCATGTAAGCTACTGGCCAAATACATTGTGAACAATTACTCAGGTTACTACTATTTCGCTACTTTGCACAGTGCAAGTAGTTAATTTTTCCATTCATATTGCTCCACTGATAAATATCATGAGGTGTACTCTCCAATATGGTAGTCTGGAAAGAGATCTGTGTTAAGATAGTGAAGGACTTTACTCTGCTCAAGCCAAATACAAAGTTGAGATCTCAAACAGAAACTACAGCAAATATTCAGGATCTGGAACACGTAGGATAGAAGCTTCTCTATTTCCTCCTCTCTGTTCCACAATGCGCAAGTGCTGGCTTGGTCCTACACCTCTGGATAGAGCAGCAGCCTGAGTAGAAGAATTTTTCCAGAGTAAAAGTGTTGACTAATAATGAGAAATTACAAAAGTATTTCCTCAACTGTCCTCATTCATTATTTCTCATGAAGAGTTTAAAGAAGCTGTGAAATTATTTGGTAGAGTGTATTAAACTTAGGATTTTTGAATGCTTTTTGAATTTATATGCATACTTCCTTATCATGCTTTTCTGCATGTTGGTGTTGCATAATCCTTAAGAAATGAAATAGCTGAATAAATGAAGCTTGTCTGTGCAAATGCAACATTTAATGAGTTTGGTCTAATCAATCTTGCATTATAGTTTTGACTGGACTTCTGCAAAAGATAGATTTATTTGAAATGTAGAGATTTCAAGAGATCTATGCTTCTGCTCTGAGCTAGATCTAGTATATCCAGAGCACCTCTGACAGATGTTTATTAAGTACATTCCTTGACTCCAAAGGGAGACGGATCATAACATACCTAAATATCCAGTACTTCCTCCTTATATGTAACTGAAAGCCCTTACTATTTTTCTCTATTTCATTCTCCTAAGTGACTTTAAAAGAAAATAGAAAAGAAAGAGGAAAAAAATAAAAAAAGTCAAAACAAAAAATGTAGTATTATATGAATGTGATGAAAGTAGCATGGTCCCAGGAAACAATCAAAAGCAATTTACACTTGGCATATTAAGTAAACAGACAACTTTTCCAAATTATAGTACTTGTGAATGTCAGAAAAATCTATGAAGACATTTTAGATTTATTCAGTAATGACATGAGGTTTATTATATGTCAGCTAGGAAGCAGCTATAAATTATCTCAATACTCTAAATTTTTTGAATACTTAAATTTTGTAATCTTGAAACTGCTGCAACAATTATATAGCATTGAATATGTTGTTTTGTTAAAAATAGAATATAATCATATGAACAGAATAAGAAATGTTTGACATTGAAATAGTCCATGAAATTCAGTCAAACTTCCTTTAGTTTTGTGACATTTTAAATTCTTAGAAATGAGCAGGCATCTTTTTGCATGTCTACATGAATAAAGCATTTAACTCTTTGCTAAGACCAACTTTGTTTACAAGTTAGGGGATTATTTTCTGTCTTTTTGTTTGATCCACATTTAAAAAGACTAATCTGTGGTTGGTCTTTTTTGTGGCCTAAATGAATTCCACTAATTTGATTCAGAGAAAGGTAGACTTTTGTACTTACATCTAAGACTTCACCTTTATTGCTCCATTTTACTACAGGAATTAAGAAAAGCTGTAGCTTTTAAGTAGCTAGGACCAAGCCTCTTGAAAGCCTTGTCTATCAATGAGTTGTTGAGTTATACTTTCTGAAGATTTTACTCTCATGATTTGGAACATTTGGTGGTAATAAAATTGACAGAATAGTAATGATGTCACAATTTTGTCACTATCTCCAGTTTCATTTCACTAATACCCATCCTGAGTAACAGCTCATAGAAGGTTCTTAAAAGTCTTGACAGACGAGAGCCTCCTGTCTGGCTGTGCCCGGAAAATGAATCCAGAAAAGGTCCCTCTCATACTTCAGTCGTCTTCTTTAACTCAGTCATGACTGACTGTAGTGTTTTCTCTGTGGAATGCCTAAGTGGTCTGGATTCTGCTGGTTATGGTCAGAATTTTCACAGTGCTGAAAATTTCACAGTGCTGTCATTTTCATAGTGCACAGCCACATTGGCTGTGCGGAGAGAGACCCTTGGAGAGGTCATATTCAACTGTGATTTCTGCATAGGAAGACTTGTCTGGTCTGGAGCAACTCTCCACATTCTGATAGGTCAGTTTGGCCTAGGCTGTTTGGGTTTTCTAGTAAAAGTAATGCTTTCCCCCAAAGATCACTCAAATCCTTACTTGCTTTGGGTAATGCAGGACAACCAAGCGATCAGGTCCAGTCAGCATGGGTTCAGGAAGGGCAGGTCCTGCTTGACTAATCTTATCTCCTTTTATGATGAGGTGACCTGCTTGGTGGACGAGGGGAAAGCTGTGGACACTGTCTACCTGGTTTTCAGTAAGGCCTTTGACACCATCTCCCACAGTATCCTCCTGGAGAAGTCGGCTGGGCATGGCTTGGACAGGCATACGCTTTGCTGGGTTAAAAACTGGCTGGATGGCCAAGCACAGAGGGTTGTGGTGAATGGAGCTAAATCCAGTTGGTGACCAGTCACAAGCGGTATTCTCAAGGGCTCTGTTTTGGGGCCAGTCCTGTTTAACATCTTTATCAATGGCCTGGATGAGGGGATTGAGTGCTCCCTCTGCAAGTTTGCAGATGACACTAAGTTGGGAGAGAGTGCTGATCTGCCTGAGGGTAAGAAGGCACTGCAGAGGGACCTGATAGGCTGAATCAATGGGTGGAGGCCAACTGTATGAGCTTCAACAAGGCCAAGTGCCAGGTCCTGCACTTCGAGGACAAGTGGTTAGAAAGCTGCCAGGCAGAAAAGGACGTGGGGGTGTTGGTGGACAGCAGGATGACCATGAGCCAGCAATGTGCCCTTGCGGCCAGGAAGGCCAATGGCATCCTGGGGTATATCAGAAGGGGTGTGGTTAGTAGGTTGAGAGAGGTTCTTCTTCCCCTCTACTCTGCTCTGGTGAGACCGCATGTGGAATATTGTGTTCAGTTCTGGGCTCCTCCATTCAAGAAGGACAGGGAATTGCTTGAAAGAGTCCAGCGATGATCGAGAGAGTGGAGCATCTCCCTTCTGTATTGGGGATCTTTCAAGGTTACCCATACCTAGGTAACCCTGTCAGTTGCACCATGCGAGACTGAGGTTATCTGGGTAAAGGTATCAGAAATACTGAATGTATATTGCAAAACTGGGACTAATAGAGAAAAAGCCACTGTGATGTGTAGTTTATTTGGGAAGAAACTGGGGAAGAGACAGGGAGCCACAAATGTCTTGAAAAAGTGTGTTGAGCAATGGGAAAAGGGATTATAAGGTATGCAAAAGTTGTCAAGGTTGCCCATGAATATAGAAACATAGAATAGCCTGAGTTGGAAAGGACCTTTACATATCATCAAGTACAACACCACTGCAATGAGCAGGGGCACCTTCCACTGGATCATGTTGAATATATACTGGGCAGCCCTTTGCTTGATCATGACATCTGGAAGACAACAATAAACCAGATCTGTCATTCTGATCCCCCCACTAGAGTCATCCTGCTTTAGTAATCAGGATGGGTAGGGCGCAGACAGGGCAGACAAAGGAACATTCAGACAATGAGAGAGACAGATCAAGCAATTTGCTATTAATGGGTCTGTGCCCATTCCCAGCCTGGCAGCATCAGCAGCTACCCACTGTGTCATAACATCCAGTGTAGATGCTTTCTGGCACTTTTGCACCAAGGCTTAAGTATGAGTCAATAAGCAGTAATCCAAGGGTTTGCCATCAGTAGGAGAGCTCTCAGCAGCCCCCAGTGCAGATTTGGCATGTGCTCTGACATTCCAAAAGCCTGAGACATGAAGGAACCTACCACATGGGATGGATATAATTCCATGACTTCCACACAAGAGGTTAGCGACCCTGAAATTAATCCAGTATGTGAGTCAGTAGGAATTCAAAAAGTGGAGAATAGGGAGAGGATGAAGTCTAAGGGTTATTTTTTACTTGAACAAAATGAGCTTCTAAAAATACCAATATCAAAATTAGTTTAATTCAGTCTAACATTTCAGTGAGTATTTATTTTGAAATTGATACATAACTTTAGCTAATAACATTTGTTGATGTCCTATCAACCATTTCTTCTTCTTTCTTTCTTTCTTACAGAATGCTTATCATGTTTTGTGTTTTCCTTGAACACTTGAGTTGTTATGCTTCTAAAGGAGTCAAACTGAATAAATAATCTGCAACAATCTACTTTTTTAAGTTACATGATACTTTAAGATTGTAAAATGTTCAAAACAATAATTAAACCAATCAAAGTGTTGTTTAAAGTACTGTAAAACACTATTTCCTGTGAAAATTCTGTGTATGGGGGAAGACGTGTATGGATAAGGAAAATAGTTCACATTCATTTTGCATAACCAACAGGCTTAGGGCTCAGGCTCTTAAATCTTATTAATGTGACTTCAAGTTTATTTGGGCCAAAATATAGATTTTTTTTCAAAGCCCCATTTAGTAGGCTGTGGGTAGTAGATCCTAAATGCACATACACACCTAAATTAGACCATAGGCAGTACTTAATACCTGCCATATCTTTACAATATCTTCTTTAGATGAAGCTATCAAGATCTGTATTTTTGCCAGAAAAGTTACCTAGGGACTTTGCGTTCTGCTGCTGGATGTACTTAGGACTACTGCCATGATGGCAGAGCCGAGGATTTTGTCAACTTTATTTCAGTTTATTAGCTGAGATTCAACAGAAAAAGCAGAAAGTAGGCATAAGAAACTGATAGTTAAAATGCTCCTCTTTTTCTTGTGCTACCTGCTCATCTGCCAGTACAACCACTGACAACCTGCTCACTGAAGAGGCAAAACACATCATGGATTGCAGCATGCAGCCAGCCAAGGTCTCAGCTCAGCTACAGGCCAACACAACTCTGCTGCTGCTCCCAACTCTAACATGGAGATGTCACTAGGTTTGCTGGCAGCATAGGAGGAATGTGAGGAAGAGGAGGAGAACAACTTCAAAAATGAGAGAGACTAAATTAAAAATGGAAAGATTTTTACTCTAAAGCTGTTTTCTCTTTTAGCACCAAGAATCAAGGTCCATCTCTGTTCTCACATGTCCTACAGACTGACCACAGCCACATTCACAGAATATCACAAGTTGGAAGGGACCTGGAAAGCTCTTCTAGTCCAACACCCCTGCCAGAGCAGGATCACCTTGACTAGGTTGCACAAGAATGCGTCCAGGCGAGTTTTGAATGTCTCCAGAGAAGGAGACTCCACAACCTCTCTGGGCAGCCTGTTCCAGTGCTCTGTCACCCTCACAGTGAAAAAGATTTTCCTCATGTTCACATGGAACCTCCTATGCTCCAGCTTGCACCCATTTCCCCTTGTCCTGTCATTGGCTGTCACAGAGAAGCTGCCTGGCTCCTTCCTCCTGACACTCGGCCTTTACAAATTTATAAACATGAATGAGGTCGCCCCTCAGTCTCCTCTTTTCCAAGCTAAGGAGACCCAGCTTCCTCAATCGCTCCTTAGAAGTGAGATGCTCCACTTCCTCAACCATTTTTGTGGCTCTGCGCTGGGCTTTTTCAAGCAATTCCCTGTCCTTCTTGAA
>NW_010180040.1:0-1330 GCF_000695765.1 Mesitornis unicolor | reverse complement strand
GGGTCTGCTGCCTCAGTTTCCCTTCCCCCCCCTGGATGGAGGGGCCGGACAATGGGGACAGAGAGGGTGGGATGGGGACAGAGAGGGTGGGATGGGGACAGATGGACAGGGATGGATGGGGACAGACGGACAGCATGGCACAGGCATGGACAGGGACAGATGGACAGGGATGGATGGGGACAACGGGGACAGATGGACAGGATGGGACAGGGATGGTCAGGGGTTCATAGATGGGGACGTTGGGGACAGGCAGAGTGGGACAGGGACAGAGGATGGCATAGGACAGGGATGGATGGGGACAATGGGGACAAGAAGGGTGGGATGGGGACAGACAGACAAGGTAGGACAGGGATGGATGGGGACAATGGATGGGGACAATGGAGTCAGGGAGGTATGGGGACCAATGGGGACCACCAGGCAGGGGGGCAATGGGGACAGGCAGGATGTGATGGGGACAGATGGACAGGGACAGACAGTGGGGACACGAGGAGGGCATGACAGGGATGGCTGGGGACCAAGGGACTGTGGGGACAGACGTGGTGTGATGGGACAGACGGATGGGGAGCGATGGGGACAGGGAGGGAGGGAGGTGGATGGACGGCAGTGATGGGGACAGAGCAGCACTGGCAATGGTCAGACTGGGACCAACTGGGACAGGCAGGGTGGGACGGGGTGGACAAGGGGCCATGGGACAAATGGACACCTGCACCGGGAGTGGACTGGGAGTAAATTTGGAGCAGTGGGGACAGGGATGCCTGAACTGGGAGCACTGGGGACAGAAGCACACCTGGACTGGGAGCACTGGGGGCCTCATGTGGTGCTGGGCCCGGTGGAGGATACTGGGGAGGTCCCAGTGCTGGTGTCGAGGAGTCCCAGGAGCACTTGGAGGATCCTGGTCCTGGGGGGTCCTGGTCCGGATGCTGGTGGGGGGCCCAGTGCCAGTACAGGGGGTGTCGGCACCAGTGATCCCAGTATAGAGGTGCTGGTGCTGGTAGAGGAGCCCCAGTATAGTGGTCCCGGTGCTGGTGGTCCTGGATGCCAGTACAGGGGTGCTGGTCCCAGTGTCGGAGTCTCAGTGCCAGTGCCGGTGTTAGTGGGTTCCCTGTGGTCCCAGTCCCAGTGTCGGGGTCCCAGTCCCAGTATAGGGGTCCCGGTGCCGGTATAGGGGTTCTGGTGCCAGTGCTGGTGGGTTCCCGGTGGTCCCAGTCCTGGTGTTCGAGTCCTGGTGGTCCCGGTCCTATTATGGGGGTTCCAGTTCCGTTATCGGGGTCCCAGTCCCGGTCCTGATGGGTTCCCGGTGGTGTCGATGTCGGTGTCGGTGTCGGTGCCG
>NW_010180039.1:101246-101446 GCF_000695765.1 Mesitornis unicolor | reverse complement strand
ACTTACGGGGCTTTGTGCTGGCACCGCTGCTCATCTACTTGGCCATCGGTTCCATGTTCCTGCTGGCCGGTTTTGTCTCACTCTTCCGCATTCGCAGCGTCATCAAGCAGCAGGGCGGCCCCACCAAGACCCACAAGCTGGAGAAGCTGATGATACGCCTGGGCCTCTTCACTGTGCTCTACACTGTGCCCGCTGCCAGG
>NW_010180039.1:57079-101215 GCF_000695765.1 Mesitornis unicolor | reverse complement strand
GTGTGGTTGCCTGCCTCTTCTACGAGCAGCACAATCGGCCCCGCTGGGAGGCCACACACAACTGCCCCTGTCTGCGTGACCAGCAGCCTGATCAGGCCCGCCGCCCTGACTATGCTGTCTTCATGCTCAAGTACTTCATGTGCCTGGTAGTGGGCATCACCTCCGGTGTCTGGGTCTGGTCTGGCAAGACCCTCGAGTCTTGGAGGGCCCTCTGCACCCGCTGCTGCTGGGCCAGCAAAGGTGCTGCCGTGGCTGGGGGCACAGGGGCAGGAGCAGGTGGGCAGGCAGCAATCACTGCAACAGGAGGACTTGGGGCCGGAGGCGGTGGCTCCCTCTACAGTGATGTCAGCACTGGCCTGACGTGGAGGTCGGGCACCGCCAGTTCTGTCTCCTACCCCAAGCAGATGCCCCTGTCTCAAGTGTGAGGAGGGGGAAAGAGGCCAAAGGTTAGGGAATGAGGGACACTGGCCTGCCTAAAATGCCCCCTCACTGTTTGGTGCCATTAATGAACCCCTAATGGTCCTTATTAGCCACAGCTTGTATAGAACAATGCAGCTGGCAGAGGCCCCAGTCTCCAGCCCCCTCCTCCTTCCCCTCCATTCATATGCAGGGAGCATGTACTTCAAGGAGCCAGCTTATTATTTTGCTGGCAGAGGAGGGTAGAGGCTCACTTGTGTCTTGCAGAGGGCAAGGCGCAACGGCTTCTCATTCACTCTGGACTAACAGCAGCTCTTCACTCATGAGAGGGAGGACCTTCCTCCCACCCGTCCTGAGGTGGGAGTCTGCTGGGACTGCAGGTTTTTGGGATATTGATGACCAGGCAGATGCCTTACAATACGGACTGAATTGAAACATGTCTTAATTATACACCCCAGCTAAATACGGGTTTCCTACATTAAAGGATGTATTTATATAATTATTTGTTACCTTGTACAGATGTGTAAAATATGTATATATCCAAAGCTATACAGTCTGTAAATTTTTTTGTAAAAAAAGTGTAGAGACTACCCCTGTAAGAGCAAATATGAGTATTCTATTTTGTCAATAAAATGACTTTTGATATATGACTTTTTCAAGCTTTTCCCCTACTCCTGCCCTGGTTATTCCAGTTGCTATGTCTTTAGATGGTTCTATAAAATACAAACTACATTAATGCTCCAGTCATTCCTGTATGATAGACGCCTACCTCTGTTAAAGCAGTGAGATATGCAGATGCAAGGAAAACAAGTCATTCAACAAGTTGTACTGAAGAAGTGTCTGCCAAAACTGGGAGGTGCCTTTCCATGGTTCTCTGCTTTTTGAAAGACAACAGTGTCTTTAAACAGCCTGTACAAAAGAGTTGTCTCACATGGCAAGTTAAGTATCCTTTTAAAATAGGTGTTACTTTAGGAATGTGCACACACTTCTCAAATCTCTTGCTTACACTTCTGTAAGCACCTGCCTTTCGGAGGATGCATACTGAAGTGTAAAAGGTTAATGTTTTAAATTTATATCATGTATTACAGTAGAGCAGCAAGTTGAGATTTGTTAGATCAACGTCGTCTTAACAGATTAAACTAACATCTTAACCTTTCATACTTAACTTTTGTATATCAAATATGGTCCTTTTTCAAGAGAAAAGGTATTGTTCTTCTGTCAGAACTAAGCTAATTTATTTGAGCAGAAGGCTGTTGAATTAACAGAAGAATGCTTTGGCAATTGTTGAACTTTTTACCTGTCTGCCCAGTGGCTCAGAACATCATTCCTTTAAGAGGAGCTAAATGAATAGGGTTAATCTGTAGGGAACTTGGTTTCTTTTGAGTTTGGGAAAACTTTGATCTTTTCTCTTCACCAAACGTGATGTATAGCCTGAAGTTTCTTTCCCTGCTGCCTGGTTCCCCTTGTTGCAGACCAATTGGCCACCATGGAGCCTTAAAGTTCTTCAATTAAAGGGATGTGGGACTTTTTTTTTTTTATTTCAAGAGGAAGACTTGTAACAGTTAGTGAACACCAGAGGGAAGAGGGAGAACAGCCTTTTAAACAGCTTTTCCCTGCATTGTTAGCCAGACTGCAGGCAGCAAGGCATGGCTTGGAGCATTATAGAAAAGAGCTATGAATGCCCTACAGGTGGTCTGCTCACATAATCTCCCCAATTTAAAACATTTTCCTTTACAGGACAATTGCATTACAAAACTCCCTTCTCTTTTGCTCCTAATTGAACCGAAGAACAACTACAAGATTTTCTTTAAAACTGAGTGTCTAAAAAAATTGAAAATTATTAACTACATTCTGATCTGTTTTCTAAAATGGGATTGCTCAGAATACCAGGAGTAAAAGCTGCATTAGACATTACTCCAGATATTTTTATGCCTTCTGCTTATATTCTATCGAATTAGCAATCATTTAAAAGCAATTGGTTAGATTGTGTGCTAGCAGTGAAAAGATAGCCCCAGGTCCCTTATTAGCCTGTCAATCACGGTAAGAGATGGGCAGCTACCCTGCTAATGACACAGATATCAATCATGATTTGTGGGAAAAACCTTGTTCCATTGAGCACTGCCTTGGTTATTGGTGTCCTTTCAAAGATCTCATAACTTCTCCAGTTCTATAGAGTTACTGGGATCATGAAAAGGAGGAATTGGAAATGTTAATATCTAACTCCTTGGAGAGATAAATAATTTCAACTTGCTTATTAGATGCAAAGGATGTTTTACTGAGATTTATGCATGGTGCCTATTTATACACCAGTTGACTAGGATTGGAATGTTTATGTACCTGTCAGTTGAAAAGGCCCTCGTATTTTATCATACTGCTGGAAACATTTTAACAGTTGTTGAAACATTTAAATCAACATCACAGTTTTCCCTGCTGTCAGGAACCTGAGGTAGAGGTCTTCTTCCTGCTGGGAAGCCCCAGGTGTGGAAGCACAGTCACTTCTTCAGATAAAAATCTGTATTCCTTCCTCTCCCAGCAAGGAAGACCAAGACAGACATGGTACAGCCACAACTACTCTGTGAGAATTTGTTTAGATGGGTCTCTCACAGACTGCTGGCACGGGTCACTGGTGCTGAAATAAAAGCATTTCTAGTAAAAGATAGGGAGCAGCTCTGTGGCTTAACCTACTCTGGAAAGCGCTAAGAGATGCTGCAGGTGGACTTAGTCAGGAAAGCAGTCTCAGCACTAGTTAGGTTAACAAGATGTCTGCTTTGGCATTTGGAAGTGACCGAGTAATAATGTGAAGGTTAAATAAAAATGAAACAAAATTCAAATTACTAGAAACACAAACCTGGGGAAATGGTGCTAGAGAAGTTAATTTACAAGTGTGAATTTTTGTGAATCAGCATAAAATTTGTGTCTAGGGAAAAAAACATAATCAGACAAACCAACAGCAAATCATTTAGATATGCAAGAAGAAAAATCCACAGCTACACAGAACTTCAGATTATTATGGTACCCTTTATCAGACTTTAAAGATAAATTTGTTATGAAGATCCAAAAAATATCACTGATGTGGTAGGAGTTACCTGTTTACTTTCAAGGTCTGTTGACAAACTTCTTTCTTCCTAAATTTGCCAGAGAGCTACTAAAAATAGTCCCAGCAGATCCACGGCCCAAGCCCTTGCCTGTGAAGCAGGAGTGCCCTTGGCATCCCTGCTGGCACAGGCTCACCTGTGGGCAGGGCAGCACCCACGCATCCCGGCAGCCATATGAGCTCTGGAGAGCTAAGCTTTGTTATTACCGATGTGGCTCCACAGCACAACTTGTATAGCAACTTTTGGAGAGCTGGGTACATGGTAAGAGTCTCCTGTAGCCTCCCCACAGAAAGGTCTAACTGCCTGCTCCATTCAGGAGGGTGACTAAGCTAGCAGAGAAACATGGCTTGGGATTTTATTTTATTTTTCTTCTCTAGTAAGTAACATACCTTTAAGGTGTTCCTTTTCCTTCCAGGATTCCTCCCTACTTTACGTGTTCCTGCTTCAAAAGGAAATCCTACAGATTATTTTTTTCCTTCTGTAATAACAATAACCCTGCAACCTCCAAAGGAGCTGGCCCAGCTGCCAGTGGGACCTTTTAAAAGAGGCAGAGCAGCACAGGTGTGCTATAGGGAGGGACACACACCTCCCTGTCCCTGCTGCTCAGTCTCTGGCAGCTGCCTGCAAGTGTCCTGCAACCTGCTCCAAAGTTTTCCCTGCACAGGAGAAGCTTCCCTGGAAATTTGATAATCAGTCATGGAACGGAAGGGATTTCAGACAGGGAGTAATTGGGAAATTCTCATATACTGAAATAATATGAATGTGGCAAGGCTTTCTTGGAAGGATATGGAGGCTAAAACTGGCACACAGGGAGTCTTTTTACCTTTTTTCTTGCACAGTATTTTTAAACTGAAGTATTGAGGTACTTACCCATTAAAATGTGCTTGACTAGTGCTAAAAGACCTCCCAGATAGTGCAGGAAAGCTGGAGGCAGGAGTACCTCAGTGTGCACGCTACCCACAGTGGGCTTCACCCCAGCTTCAGAGCCCTGGCTCTTTCCAGATTCACTTGGGCAGACACTAAAGGTGGCTTGTGGCTTGTAGGAAAAATCAACAGCAGTTTTTCACAAGAGAAAACCAGTACTGGTTTGGGCAGAATGCCCAAATTTGAAAAGGCATCAGTAGCTGAGAAGGAAATACCAGAGTCCTTGTGAGAAACCCAGGTCCACTTTGAATCATAAAGACTTCAATACAAATAAGACACTACTGTGACTTCTTTCACAAGCAATTCAGAGCCAAAACTAGCCTGCCCAGTAAGTTAATCTTCTTAACCAATCAAGACATGGAATTTTATATGTGATAGACAGGCCAACTAATGTGGGGAAGATGTGAGCTGGTGATAATGAACATTCGAAAAACCCAAAAGATGCTCCTAGAGTGAAAGCTTACTTACAGTCAAGATCATGCTAGAGGAAAGCTCAACGTGGGCCAGTCAAACCAGCTTGTAGAATCACAACCAGTTTCCAGAGTGCCAGTTACAACCTGCCTGTAGCATGCCCAGCTCTTGCACCTCATTTCCAGAGCCACACAGCCCGTGTTTCTCTAGGCACACGCTTCTTCCACTCCCACCTGTCGTGGCCTACCCAGCTTCTGGCCCAGCAGGGAAGCAAATGAGGAACAATCCCTCTCCATTGCCCATCCTGGCCACGTCCTGGCCACGTTCCATCTCTTTTTGCCTTGCATACCAGAACTGAGTGATACTGAAAAGATACCACACCTCTTCCTAGAATTAAAGAGGTTGAGCAGCAAAGGTCACCCTGAAAGCAACAGGATGAGCCTAAGAAGAATAAGGAAAGTGATTTGCAGACGATGGTCCAAGGAAGACATATTAAACAGGGCAGACACCCTGCATGTGGTCATGAAGAGTTCTAGGCAGCCTTTAAGAGAACTCAATTAGAAATGTAGAGACAGCTCTATTTAAGCTTTTATAAATGCCCATCATTACTGTAATCAGGTATATGAATTTCACTAGTTCAGCAGAAAGGATCACAGATCATAAATGCTATGGTGGTATGGAAATAACTAGTGTCTGGTATTAAAATGTGGAGCCATAATCTCGGGTGACAAAGGATAGTTAAATCACTTCAGAAACTAGTACCTAAGGTCAAATGCTGAAACAAGCTTTTTGAAGACTGAGATAATACTTTTTTGCTCCTACAAGTCTCTTATATATGATCTCAAACACTTTACATTCACTAGTGAATTAATAGTAAAATTTCTTCTTGGGAGACAAAAATTGCTGTAATACTCAGGCTCACAAAACTTAAGTGCAAGTCTAGGGCAAGTACATGAATTTCCACTCTTCTGTGTTTTCAATAATGCTTCATTTTTACAAGCACATCCTCACACCTATGCCCTCCCCACCAGTTTCTCTGCGGCAACCCAGTCCCAAAAGGCCATAGTCCCATACACCCAGACTGTGTGCAGTTTCCCAGGCACTGCACCAAATGTATCATCAGTTTTCAGTAAAGCTAGCAGTCTCAGACACCAATCCCAGTGCTGCTTTTACAACTTATAAAGTACCCTAGCCCTTACACAGGGCGTGGGTGAGAGATGTGATCCTCTTCATCAGCGAGATACTAAAAAATTTGAGGGACTGAGGTGAAAAGAGGCTGGTCAGCACAGGGCCATCACATTTGGCTTATGGAGCCAAATCTGCAGTACGTGTGCTGAAGGGATAAAGTTAAATTGGCTTTTAAAAGACCAGAGAAAAATACAGATTCTGCCCAGGCAGGTACGGAAAAGAGAGTTTACAACAGTTTTGTAGTTGCATCGGGCACGAAATCCCGGCAAACAGAGGAACTCGGGCAAGAACCGCTGTGCGGCAGAAGCCACAGCGCGGCGGCGGCGGGAGCGGGCGAGCGGCGGGAGAGGGACCGGGACACGGGGAGGTGGCCGCAGGACACGGAGAGAGGGGACAGGGACACAGGGAGGAGGGACCGGGAAACGAAGAGGGGCACCGGGACACGGGGAGGGGGGCCCGCCGCTCTGCTTGCCATCTAACAGTGCCCTCAACTGGGAGAGACTGAGGAATTTCACCCCAACGGTCTCGCACCGTTCGCAGCTCTCGCAGGACTCCGCAGCTGACGTTTGCAGCCTTTTTCTGGACTTCTGACTTCTCTGGTGCGTGGCGGCGGCCGCGGCGTGGGCGATGCCGCCTTTGCCGTCCCGGTGCCCCGGGCCGGGAGGGCGTCGCGCCCCGGAATTCCAGGGGCCCGGCCCACTGCGTGGTGACCTGGCACAGGGGTGTCCCTGGGGCCCTCTGGGCAGAGGTGACTGTCGCTGCAACCAGCAGAGAAAATTATACAATTAAGACGTCCTTTTTTAAAACACAGCTTTCCAATAAAGTATACATTTAGTCAGAAAGATGTGGGCAAGCCACTATACATACCCAATATATCAAAACGGGAAAGCTGGACTATCTCTCTGGGATACTATCTGATTTTTAAAATATGTTGCAGAAAAAACCAGTTGTTTTCCAATAATTTTTGCCTTCTGTGTGCCATCTTGTTAGATGCTTTCATGTATATTTTAAATGTATGTTAGATGTTCTTTCCTCCAAACATTTGACATTGCTAAATTATACCTAACATTTTTCAGAAGGTGTTAGTCTCAATTATTTTTTTTTTCCCAGAAATTAAACCTGTGACTAGAATGTCCCATTTTCACATCTTCTGAAATTAGAAAGAATGATTTTCATGCTGTGAACTGGCTGGATTAAAAAATGTGTCTTAGACATGATACCCTCATCATTTCTCAGTGGTTGAAATCCAAATGATCTCTTTCAATGTAAATCCGAAAATGTCACAATCTGGCTTATGAAACAAACTATTTACTTTGGCTTTCTGTCCAAAAAAATGTAGGGTGGCAATAAAATAAAATCTGACTTTTTGGAAAGGAAGGGGAAGTTTCCCATCCAGCTACAGAGCCTGCAGCTTTAGGGGCGCATGTTCTGTACATTGCTGCCATCTGGAGCTGCGGCTTCCTGGCGCCACAGAGCAGGAGAGCCCCCACTCACCAGGGAGCTGCCTTGCTTTCTCTCCCTAAACCTGCTGAAAACATATTTACAGTTGTGATTTTTAAGCTGAAGTTACTCTTCTTTTTTTTTTTCTTTTTTTTTTTTTTCTTTTTCAAAATTCTAGGGAAGCGATATTTTGCCTATAATAAATTGGAAACCCATGGTTTTCCAGGATATGGAGCAGGGCATTAGGAACAGTCAGATCAGGAAACCACGGAGACCCACAAGGAGCTTCATTGCTGCCATCCTCCAGCTCATTAGTGTACAAGAATTGTGTGTTGTTTTTAGCAGCTAAAGAGTTATTTATGGCTTCTGTGTTCTCAAGCCAAAGTGAGTGAGGGGTGCAACCAGGGCAAACGCATCAGAGCAATGCAAATCACTGACAAGGCATCATGAATGCAAGCTGAGCAGAATTTAAATACAATCCATGAATGAGAGGAAAGATTTGCATGAGGGAAAGAATCATTAGAATCTGATTTAACAAGCAGTATATAAAATGGGCCTTTGCAGCTTAAAATGAAGCAAAGCACATTCACGTTATACATTCTTAATGAAAAAAAGTAAAATCACAAAAAACCTAATTTATTAGTAGAGCTTGGAATAGAAATGGTTTTCACAGAATACCTTTAGATCCTGATTCAGAAACTTGTGCTTGATTGCATTCTTGAATAGAAGTGGATGATAAGCATGAAGGGTGATAAGGACTATTTCAGTGTATGCCAAAGTCCTATTGATTTCAGCAAGATTTTGTAAGATGCCTAAAGTAAGCGTATGCGTAAATGTTTTCCTGAACAGGAGTGCTTTTCTGAATTAGGGTCTAACTCATGAACTGAGACAGTGCTTTCAGATGTAATTCCTTCTGGGAAAATTGGATATATAAGAATATATATATATATAATTATTTTTTTTTCTTCATGTCTTAAAATAAAGTAATAGGGAATTATTCTGGGTAGATGTAGTTAGGGTAAAATTTTCTGTAAGGTCCAAAAGACAACAGTGAAAAATTTGAGATATTAAAAGTGAATAATGTTCATAGAGCAACTTTCATATAACCTCTGCTGGTTTAATCCCAGCTAAATTATGGAAGATTGTGAATATGAGGTATTATACAGATAATTACAGTCTCCTTGAAGAAAAGGGATATGTTTTTTTACATTAAGTGATATTATTTTTCATCTTTGAGAGAAGCAAGATAATTGCTTTCAGGAAACTTCTGTTGTTTTTCATTTCCAGCCAGTTATCACAAACACTGAGCAGAACAAACTTTTATTTAATGTCTCCTAAAATTCCTCTAAATATCTTGTCTTTTGAAGCAGTGACTGAAGTAGCAGATTCTGATATGCTGTGTTTTCTGTAATAAGAGATTACATATCTCTGTCAACACTGGAGTCTTTTAGTTTCTATTGAAGCATTGGTCTAGCTGTGTTTACATCTCCTAGCATATTCCTAGTGCTTCTTTTTATGCACTTCTCACAAGTAAGTCATTAGCAACAATGCACACAAGAATTAAAAGAGCTCAGTTTACAGCTGTGGCTATATGGACTGTACTTGTGAAAGTTAGACTTTAGTGTCAATTTCTTCTTATGGCATTTTAGAGGATTTCGGTGTTGCAGTGGTAACTTAAAAGATGTCTTTGAAATCTATGAAAGGTATCACCAGTGTGGTTTTATTTTTCTTGCTCTTTTCATAAATAATTCTACCATGGAAATGTTTTACATCATATGATATTCTAGGTCAACAGCAATACTATTCTCCTGACTTTGCTTTCTCCGTCTCTTTCATGGAGCAAAAACAACATCACATTTGGTGAAAGGTAACATCCTCTACAGTAGTACTTCTCCAGCTGTGATTATTGCTTAAATTTTTCTTTATATTTTCATACTTTCATTTTTTTCTCTCTCTTCTTCCCCCCCTGCTCCCTTGCAAGTGCCATGTTTAGGTGAAAGCTGAGGTTCAGCCCGAGACTAAGACATCTATGTGCAGGTAGGTATTTAATTTTTAAATTTTTTTTAAAGGTAAGCTGTTACATGAACTCTGTTGCTGCAGAGTAGTAATGCAGTCAGTGGGTCCTGGCAGGTGAGTCAGTTCTCTCAAAACTAAACTTGTGAGCCTCAATTCAGTTGCCCAGACCCAGGGTCCAGGTGGTCCTGGAGACTCCTATCCAGTCTTTGCCTGCCTCTCCAAATGCTCATGGGTCACCTGTAGTTTTTTGTCATGTCTGAAAGCTGCAGGTGAATATCTCGGTTACCCTCTGGCAACTCTAATAACATAGGATACCTTTTGTGGGCAACTGATTGGAGCCCAGATCTGGATTTGACTAGGTCTCCTTGGAGAGTGGTGGGAGTCTGGACACTGACCTCACAGCTATGAGACAAAATGTAGGTGACTTAATCTTGAGCTGAACCCTGCCAAGAGAGACTGGCAATTCTTTTTATCATCAGTCACATCTCTGTTGCAACATTTCAGTATTTTCTTGGATTCTCTAATTGCTGCTTCCTCAAGTTTTACACATTTTCCTGGACTGTATCATGTCGTTGTACAAGCCAGTACAATTTCTAGTTTTGACTGTTTAATAGAGAGGTAATTTCTTAGCCTCTGGACTGGCCTGTCTGACACTCTTAAAAGCATCCTGCACATTGTCTGCTAAGGATTTGGGAGCTGTTATTCTTGACAAGGCCTTTGATTAGTATAGTCACAATTTGTTCAGTATAATAATGATTTATTGAAAAGGTATCACCTCTTTTGGCAGTCCCTTCACCTGTAATATCTATGTGCTTTCTTCTACCTCTTTGCAATGTATTAACTTCTCTGTTCTTTACTTTATACTTTAAATTTTATTTTGTTGCTACTTCATTTGCTAACAACATTTTAGGGAAGCTATTGTTTGCTTTGGTTTGCTTCCTTTCATCGGTTTTCTTAATTTATCCAGACTTTCAGATGGCTTAAAGTGCGTAACTGCATGTCCTTAAACCATGCAAGTTCCATCAGCTCCTCTAGAGAGCAGCAAATATGTTCAAATAAAATGTAACACGATTCAACCTAATGTACCCTGAAACTCTCACGACCTTTATTAACTGATCTAGCTAAGTCCTGATAAAGAGCAAAGAACGACCAGGAATGGGGGTCCTATACGTGTATCTGGCATTTTCAGACATTGCCTGAGAACTGTCCTAGCCCTGGCACTTAGTGTGGATGCAGCCCCCTACCCTCCCCCAGAAGCCATGCTTGAGCCTAGCCCCAACTCACCAACACCTTGCAGCACAGGGGAGATAGAAGGACACAGGGGTGCAGCCTGGGCTAGGGACCAGTTCTGTGGGCTGTAAAGCTGCCCGTCCTTACCCACACAGGACTGCCAGCCAAGAGGAAGCACTCACTGTCTGAAAAACACCCACAAGTTCTCCGTTTCTCACAGCTATCAGTAGGCGTTTGACACGTGGGGCTCTGCCTCCTGGTGTGCACTGGGGTTTAAGGGAATTTGGAACCTGACAGAGTGCCACAATTTAATTTTTTTTTTTTTTAAGAAAAATAGTCTAAGTAATGAAAAGCCTTCCCAGCTGAAGACCTCTTCAGACTACCACCACCATGTGTTTGGACCTAAGTAATACACAGATTTTCAGAAGAAGGACAAAGCTCACTCTGTTCTTTAAGAGCAGTCTCCAAAGCGAGATTGGCTGTCTGCCTAAGCACTTGTACGGCTGACACAGGCCTAACAGCAAGGCAAACTCATTCTAATGGGAAAACCCATCAAAAAGAACTCTCAAAACTACGCCTACATTTGCAGGCCTGTCTCAAGTAAGGTTTTCTGCCAGTAAAGCTTCTTTGCCTATGGTTGAGTTTGATTCGGCTGTCTAAAGCAGCTTTTGCAATGGTTTTTTCTCTCAGATATGCGCCTCGCCAATTAAGCCAACTTAAGTGACCCCTGATCTGCAGAAGGCTTATGGCTGCAAGGAGAGCAGCTTTTCCTCAGTTTTCTGTGACCCACCCTACATTTCATCTCCACTACCACCCCTCCTGGTGGCAGTTGCTTCAAATTACCAGGTATCAAGGTACAAATGGGAACCATGTTCCCCAAAATAAACCCCTGAGCTCCAGTAAATGCAAAGGGCACTAAGAGACAGCTCTGGACAGACAGAAAACATTGCCAGTGTAAGAGCTACTGCCAACGCTACACTGAAGCAAAGGGCTGAAATCCCTTCTGGAAAATGGACGTACCATGCATTGGGGCACACAGGGGCCTAGACCAGGGTACAGACAGGCTGGCCTGTGACAGAGGGGTCTGGGAGAGCTGGAAAGTGTATAGGGGCTATACACATCTTCCATTGTTTGCCTCAAGGATGCTCACCTTGTCCTGCTACTGCAATGCAAGGGGAAAGGGGTCAAGGCAGGCAAAGAGGAAAAGTACAGGAAGGGATAATACTCTGTACACAGCTAAAGACCATGTTTACCACCCTATTTTCCCTATTTCCAAGTCATCTTTCATACCAGGATCCTGCCTCTTCAGTAGCTGCATGGCACTGGCTATCTTCTGCTGGTGGGCTTGAAAGTAAAGGCAGATAGAGTCATATACAACCAGTACAGCAACACAGTCTGGTAAACAAGTTCTGCCTCATTTTTGGAAACACACTTTGCCAAAGGTGCTGGAAATGGTGGAAGGGGTACTCCAGGCTGGGTGGTGGAGGTTCTACCTTGCTGCTTTTTGAGGTGCCTGATGGCAGCTGAGGCAGCTCCATGTGGGGTGCAGCCAGTGTACTGAAAAAACCACAGCCTTCTGCACCATAAGAACCTACCTGGTATTGACGTAGGTGGAATACAAAGAGACTGGAAAAACTGGAAGAAGATGACACTCACTAGCACTTTCTCTTTATATACTAAATCCTGCAAACACTTACATGCACATTGCATGCTGGTGTGCCAAATCACCAAGAAGACTCAGACAAGGGAGCACCGTCCTCCCTGAGCTGGTAGGTGAGGTCTTCTGTCAGGTGCTGACTGAGGCACCCATACTCTTTTGATGTTCCTTATATAATAAATTTCAAGGAAGATCCTGCTGATCCTCCAAGTCCAAATAAATTTCTCTATAGTTAACTTTGCAGACAGGGAGATGAGCATCCAGTTGTGTTAGGTATCTACTGAAGGGTTGCTCTGCAAGGTGGCCTTAGTTTTGCAACAGTTTCTCAATGTAACCCTGCATAGGATTTGTTTCAACTCATCTACTAATTTCTTGTGAGTCAACAGAAGTAGTACTCCGTGTTTAAGGTGCTCAGTCTATACACCTCTATCTCTCTGTCTTCAATTTAAAAAAAAAAATAAATCTGTTTAGACCATTCTTTAATTTTGGATAAACTTCTGAATTTCATACACATTTGTGCTCCATGTGAGTCGCTGGTTGGAGACAAGAATAGCACTAAGATGCAAATTCTGTGGTTTTCACCAGTGAATCAAAGACCAGGATCCTCTCCAGACTGTGCACCAAGACATATGTGAAAGACTGTGGTGAACCTGTACAAGTATCTTTCAATGCATCGCATCTGGTAAACTCTGTTATAGATATCCCATGTTTCAGCCAACCTATGCATGACTTGTCCATCTGTCTACCTTTGAATATCTCCACTAGGCGTTCAAGGATAGCACAGAGCTTTAGGAAAAAGCAGGTACCAGAAAGAAGGAGCTAACTGCACTGTCTATGATCTGTCAGAAGTAAGAATCACTTGTACTGACTTCTAGAGAAATGAGCAGGAGTGAGTGTATAAGTGCGTGCCTAATTTGTTGGGATGAGGAAGGCATTGCTTACAAGTCTAGTGGGGCTCTTAAAAGCATCTTATTCTGGTTTCTCTTAAAAAAATAAAATTGCCTATCTTCAGCATGTGGAAAAGGCAGGAAATCACAGAACAAAAAGCAATAATTCATTCTGCTACACCAAAATCTTCTGTTTCTTTCCATTAATGTTATTTATTTGCCAGAAGTAACATGTTCAGCCAAAGAAAATCCCCAAACACACTCTGGTGTGTGATACCTAAAATCCCACATACAAAATAAATGTTACACACATAGGAAAGTCAGACGTGAAAGGACTGATTGCTGACCCCAAATCCTCCATCTTTCTTGAGGGCACCATATATAAACTTCAGTTTTTAAAGAAAAGCTCAGAACCTGCTGCCATCTTCACTCCATAAGTTGTTCATCAGTGAAAGCCTTTCAAAGCTAATCCACTATTCAACCTAAAGTGTGAGCTGCAGAACCTGAATTAGAGACAGCTCTGTCTCCTGACATTTCCACATTGTGAATGGCACAGGACCATAAAACAGCCCTTGGAGTTAGTGCTGTATGTGTGCTCCCATAACTAAATTACAGTTGTGGAGATAGCCTGGGACATCCTGCCTGTCAAAACCAAATGAAAGAAAACAGAAAGGCAAGTGGGAGGAGGCAAAAGCTAGTGAAGTAGATTGTGATTGCAATCTAGCTACATGGATGCTGGATAATTTTAATTGTAGAGGTACGGTTCATACTTTGCAATCAGATTTCTGCCTTGGTGAACTCATTTTTCAGAACTGGCATTGCTGTGCATCACAGGCCAAGAGTTCATGCCACGGCTTTGAGCAGAGACCATCTAATTTGCAGAACATTTCAGCAATTCAATTACAATGTAAGAGCATTACATTGTAAAATTACTTCTCTATCAGTTGAACATCAGGCTATTAAAAGTAGTACAAAAGACAGAAGTTAAAGAACAGCCTTTTCAACTACTCTTCTGTTTTTGGAGATGCATTTCTTTATTATCCTAAAATACTACAAGCAGCAATAATTCATCTGTTCTCCAGTCTAACCATTACATTAAAAAAATAAAAATGTAATTAATATCCTCTTTAATGATCCCTTCTAGAAAGATAATCACTGCAATAACTATGTATCACATAAGGGCAGATATTTTTAATAACTTCAAAGAATACGCTAAGGATCTCTCTACATTGTTACCTTCAGACTTAATACTTATTCTGGTACGAACTGAGGGATTCATGGAGAATAACTGCTGCCAATGGGAAATTATGCCTTCCCTGGACACGTGTCTCAGGTGTCTGCAGTGTATTTCACAACAGTAGAGAGAGTCACAGCTTTCCAGGATGCTGATAAGAGTAAATCAAGGTGACACAACCTGGAATGTGAGGAGAGGAGACAGTGATTATAACTGATTGAAACTTGGTGTTTGGCTTCTATTTTGGTTTAAAAAACATATTCCAAACTAAACCAAAAGAAATGCAATTTTTTTTTTCTTTAAATCATGATGTTACTGCAGAAACCCCCAGTGCTGCATGGAAAACATGGAAATTCTGAGAATCTAGCAGCTTAGTAGATACTTATTTAGCAAGAGAAGTGCTATGATGCATGAAGATACTAAGAAAACAACATTTTTTTTACACATTCTATAATTTTCCAATCAAAATTTCATTTCCCATGTGAACATTACTTTATCACAGATTTCCTGATCAGTTCCAACTCTTCCTTCCAGGGAGCTCAACTCCTCTCTGCATAGTCTCCTGGTCAGTACCACACGAGACTGGATGAGCAGTATCTGTAGCTTCTGTATTGTTCCACAAACCCACCCCAGGGTGCAAGAGGTACCTGCGCTGCAGCTATGGCAGCCTTGTCTGAATGAAAGACAAAGCTTCCTGAGGGCAGGATTAGGAGTACTCTGTTCTCAACACATCTTCAGAAATGCTTTTCTGAAGTAGATGGGCTAAGAAAAGACTTAAAGACACACTGGCAAACTTAACAAGCAGCTTTTGTAACATTTTCCTGAGTAAGAAATATGTTCTAGAAGGACTTACAAAAACAATTTACAAATTTAAAAGACCAAATCTTTCCTTAAGCATCAAAAAATCTACTTACTGCCTTGCTCCACATCTATTAGTTCTTTTACTCACTTTTTCTAGGACATCTAGACACCTTCACAGTACCTTAACATTCAGCGATATTGAATATACCGAGAAATTAGAGGTGATTCTCCTTGTTCTTTCAAACAGTTCTTTCCCATTTCCTCCTCCTCATTGCAGATGCCCCTACCAATGATCTCTTCCCATTTGCTTGAGCTATGGGAGCTCAGAATAGTTCAAACACATTTGCACATCTTCCCTTGGTCTTCTCTTTCTAGTAGATCCACCCAGTTTGTAAAATCATGACTTTGTAATTAATAAATGTGACATGGAAACAGTTGTTAGAGAAAGCTCAGAGACATTCCCTTAGGAGCTGGTTGTTGCTGCCAGAAACTCACTACTCTCCCAGTGAAAAACCCATACAAACCCTGCTCTTCTAGTGTGCAGTTTTTATAAACACATCAAGTGCTCATCACACTGACTCTGAATTATCAGTCAAAGTGCCCACAGGTCCTAAAAGCAGCCAGGTCTGCAGCTGAGTGACACAAACTGAGGAACACGATTTCACAAGAAAGCACAAACAGAAGAAGGAAGAAGTTCACTAATTTCATTTTCCATTTCAGACACAAACAGGATCTTTCCGATTTTAAATGAGACTCCTTTGTCATTAAAAGATGTCTAGCTAGAGACACAAAAAAGCAAACTGTGTCCAGCCACAATGCATTTATTATTTATCCTACCCTATTTATATCTCATGCCGAGGGATGTACACGATAGACTGAATCCACATTTGTTCCTTGCATTCCTTCTCGCAGCTGAGAAGATGGAATGAATCACAAAAGGTTTCATTGTTGCAATGTTTTGTCATGGTATGTGTAATCAGCACAGACCCCGTTAAAGAGGCTTTGGAGGATGAGAAGTTTAAATATTTAATGTTCTTATACCTAGGATAAGTTTAATAATTAATGCTGCTCCTACCCTGGAAATGACAAATTGTACCACAAGCATGCATGATAAAAGAAACAAACACAGCTAATAGAGAGGAAAACTTTACTTAGAAGATAGTAATTAAAAGCCTCTGCAGGATACCTCAGGTTCCTGAAGTACTTCACAGGCAGAAGTAAATTCTGCCTCCCAATCCAAAGAGCAGTCCTGTCCATCTAGTAAGCTACCTAATTTTTGAGGAACAAGAGATAATTAAGTGAGATATTTAGGGGATACCTACCCTGTGTATGTGAAAAATGATGCACAGACATTGTGAGCCAAACAGTCTTAAAGACTTCTGTGCCCGCAGAAGAGACAAAAAACAATGTGAAAGCTGTTGTTCCTTGATGTGCTGCCCAGAGGAGCAAGCCATCAAGTCATTACAGAAACTTGTTACACAGCAGAGTAGGAGCAAGGCTGGATCTGTGCTTGTTTTCTCCTTTGCTTGTGTCTAACTGGAGAAGGAGCTACTGCAGCTCCAGGCAGCGTCTACAAATACCAGCTCTTGCCTCACTCTGAATAACCTGTTTGGTAAGACACTACCACCAGTACATTTCTCTGAGTACATGCTCCTCCACATCCACTCCCACTGATGATCTGCAGGTATATGGAACCTTCAACCCCCACCAACTTGTAGCTAAAAGAAAATTCAGCTCATGCAGTGCAGTGCTTCAGTGCCGGACCACGCTTATGTAAATGCAACAGAATTAATACTGAAGAAAAGCACAAAGCCTGACAGTAATAAAATCTTCTGTGATTCACTCAATTTAAACATGTTTTCAAGTTATTAATGTCAGAAGTCTGTCAGACGAATAGGGCAAGCACTTTGATATAGACATTGCCACTGTATTCTTCTCTCGAGGTAGAAACCATTTTCCCTAAGCCCAGGCCTGAGACAATCACATCGTGGGAGAAATAGGCATATCTAGAAAGTGACTCATCTTACCTTCAGAGATGCCTAAAACAGGTCAGGTGACTCATTCCCCCTACAGAAATCAAGACTCCAGTGTGTCTATTTCAGATTGAGACACGTACCACCGCATAGAGCTGTCAGTAGCACATCCACACTAGTGTGGTCAGTAGTGCCAGAGCAAGGGAACTAGAGCTCTGTCCCCTGCCCTGTCAGCTGCTGGAGCATACCCTGATGCACACCTCAGTCATCTCCTGAGCAACTCTCAAGCACAGGACCACTCTCAACAGCTTGTCTGGATGCAGCCACCCTGTTTTGGAGGCTAATGGGGTTGAATAACTCAGACATGATCAGACTGTGCCAGTTGACCTCAGGATCAGAGAAAGGTACTACCATGGATAGGTGTAGTCTTTAATCAGTGAGATCCAAGGGTTTTTTAAATGTTAATACTTAGCTACAAAACATGTATTTTTATTTTATTTACAGTCTACTCTTGTTGCTTTAATATCCTTTCTTAGAGGGGGCTTAGAGAGTTTAGTATGAGGAGATAAATTAACCGTCTGACAGTAGACAATGTACAACTGTGTTTAAAAGTCACATCTTTTCTAAGTTCAATCTTTTGCAATTAAGCTAGGTTAGGGTAAACAAGTGTTCACATGTACTCCTGGAAAATCAGGTCAGTCACATCAGCAACAATCCACAGCTTTTTAAAGTCACACTCAGAAAAACATTAAAACGTTACATTTTGAAAAGAACAGTTCCCTTAGGGTAATATCCTTCAAACTCTTATCTGAGGTTTTTGTTTCCTCTTCAATGGAAGAACACAGCATAGTAGAGTGTCTGCAGCATAACCTCAGCTGAAGGATCCAGCTGAAGCTCCCTAAACCTCCTCAGTGAAGCAATAATGTGTCCTGCCAGTGTCATAGGGTAGTGTTCACGCAGGGCTCTATACCCATTCTGACTTTTTTGACCTCAAGCAACTAGTACTGCTGTAATTTGATTCTGCATCAGGGTTTTTTAGCTCAGCTGAAGGGTAATATCTTAAAAGCTTGCTCTGAACTACAGAGGAAGAAACTCCAAGGTGAGGAGTCAGGGCCGTATCTTTAATGAAGTCTTGCTGAAGCCTGGGTCTCACTTGCCTGCATGTAGTTCCTTGGTGGTCACCTGCACACAAGGGTTCTTCAGTGCTATCTTGCTTAGTAGCAAGATCTGATATGCAGGGCTTATTGCTGTTGCTGTTCAGGTTAGTGCTGGCAGTTTGCTGAGAGACCACTTCAGGATGAAGAACAGCCTCTTCTTCCTCTTCAGAGAGGAGTGAGCAGGAGCCATCACTGCTATTTGATACTGGACAGTCCTTATTTTGAGGTTGAGATGAGCCACTTTGCTGGACAGGGGAGAGATTTAAAATGCACTCGTTGTCTACATCGAGGTTTGTCAGCAGCTTGTTCTTTTGGTTTCTTGCCATCATTCTCCGGAGAGCACAGACGAGATCAGCGAGGCTAAGCAGAAAGGACAGACTGCTGATCCCCCAGATGAAAATCATCATGATGGATTTCTCAGTGGGCCGGGAGATGTAGCAGTCAACTGTGCTTGTGCAAGGCGAATGGTAGCAGGAAAAGCGATCAGGAACAAAAAATCCAAAAAGAAAATACTGCCCAGCTGCAAAGGCAGCCTCAAGTAGTGTCCTAAAAAAAAGATGAACAGTATATGCCCCAGAAAAGTTAAGGACACTTAGATTGTCTGCACCACAATCTAATCTATCAACAGCACTTCTGCAGAGCTCCTTCAGGTTTTTGGGCCTTGATAAACCCTCACTCCCTTTGCATCCATGCACCAAACAGTGCATTCTTACAACATACATAGCTACCTTGTGCAAAACATAAATGCTGAATGCAGCGTAAGGCAGCAGGATAGACACAGTCTGGATGAGCCAGAATCTGAAGTGAGATACAGGAGAGAACAAGTCATAGCAAACATTGGAGCATCCTGGCTGCAGGGTGTTGCAGACAAAGCGTTCCTGCTCATCTTGGTAAAGCGGGTACCCTGCTAACACTACCACTGCCATGCGCAGCAGAACTATGACCATCAGCCAGACCTTTCCTAGGAGAGAAGAAAAGGCAAGAAAAAGAATCAGAGCATTGAGAAGAAAGGGAAAACAGGTGATGCAGTGATGCTCTCTCTATACACAAGACATTTGAAGAAACAGCCTTTGTAATCTGTCTCCTTCCCTAAAAGCTCCTCTTTGGCTTTTTTTTTATGGGACTGAAACTAGTGTGAGCTGACACATTCCATAATGTTAATCTGGACTCAACAGTGTAGGAGTTTGATGTACAATAAGCCATGCCAACTGAAACCTCAGCCTAACAAAAACACTCTGAACATGACTAAATCTGATAAAAGGAGCTCACAGTTAAGTGAATAATCCCATTTCTCTTACAATTCTTCCTTGCTGTTGGTTTCATAACTCTGGATTTTGTCCTATTTCAATAATATAGATCAACTAACACAGTATGAAACTCTTCTAGATACAAAAAAATTGTTCCATGAGATAGTATTTGTTCTTCATCTTGGCCATGAAATTATACGTAAAGTTTACCATCGCCAACAAAATCTCTTTGTTGTGTCTAGACCAATGACCGTATCTTCTGAATAAGACTCTAGTTTCTTTGAGGACCTTTGGATGGGGTATGTTTTTCTTAAAAGTTTTTTGTAAAGTTACACACACTGCTGTATTACTGACAAAGTTATTTATTAAAAAAAAAGAAAAGAAAAAGGAAAAAAAAAAGAAAAAAGAAAAAAATAAATAATTTTCCTGAGCAGGGTAGGAAGGTCTAAAAATATACTGTTACACTGTAAAAAATAAAAATACATTCTGCACAAACTCAACATCTGATGTTAATTTTAGCACTTGAATTTCTCAAGTTTTCTTTCAAATCCTGTCACTAGTTCCCTATATGGTTTTGAAAGAGTGATTTAATTTAATAATCCCCTGCTTTAATTTTGCATATGTTTAAAACATGCCAAGAAAAGATTAAAAAAAACTCACTTAGGAACAACAACAATAAAAAAAACACCAAACAACAGAAAAGAGAGATAAGGTTAATTCTGTGCTTTAAGGAATGGTTAAGAAACCAGTTGTAACCACAGACAGCCAAACAGCAAGACTCAGTGACTAGAGAGACGCACATTACATGGAGTTAACAGTTGAGAAATGCACTGAAAACCCCAGGTCAGAGACTGCACATCTCATATGCACACAAGGTTTTAAAGGCAGTCTGTGAAATAGCATCAATACACATTCTAAAGGCTTTATAAAAAATCCAGATCCCAAAGCATTTTTTCTATAAAATATATGATTATTTGCAGGTACTGTTTTGAATGACATTCTTTTCTATTTCTCCACAAAGCTATTTCCCTGTAGCTGGTGTAAAACTTAAATACGCAAATATTTCTGCAACATTGTATGACACCTATGTACTGAGCATGCAGTTCAGACACTCCATATAAACCATTTGCAGCTGGTAGCCTGATTATGGGGTAGAGCAGTAAAACTGCACTCTGAAGTGGAAAAACTTCAGCTGGAGAAAAGGATAAGGTTATATTAGCTATATGAGAAAGCATCAGAGAAACCTGCTGCTCCTAGCCAAATAATATGCTATCTAATAAGAAATAAATTAAGGCCTTTCAATTTTATCTTTAATCACCTGAATTTTAGTGGGGTTTTGCTGTGTTTTCAGCTTCCTGCATTCCAGCAGGCTCTGCTGTCACTCTTTTCTAGACATAGTACATGTCAGTACAAAACACCAGCTGTATAGAATCATCTTTAGCAAGTAATGTTTCATAATTAGGTAGCATTTTTCCCTGTGAGGACCTCAAAGTGTTTGAAGCACATCAGTTAATTAAGCTCAAAATACTACATACTACTTCGCTATCAATTTTTAATTAGAACACATACGATAGGGAGTGCTGCTTAAGAAAAATCAATGCCTCTTTAGGAAGTAGCTTGGTACAACACACATTTTAGAGATAACCCCTCCACACATCGCCTTCCCTAATGGCTCAATCTTGATTAAACGTTGTAGACCAAACCCTCACCACCCAGTCTACCAGTTCGCTGGAAGCTCTGGGATGCACAGCACGACCTCCAGCAGCGGCCCAGGGGCTTCAAAGGCCCTTGAAAGTTTGTCTCTGACTCGCACTTTGCTCAAAGTAGCCCCTGAAAAAGGAGCAGTTTCTTCTTTAAATAAGAAGGAAAAAAAAGAATCACTCAAGCCACTGTTAGCTGAGCAAAACCAAACTGTTTTGGTGGTTTTTTTAAATGCATGTGAACTTTGTTCATTGATAAAAATAAAGCATGAAAAGCAATCGTAATTAACCACAATGGTAATAAACCACAAACTGCTTCCTGTAAAAGAGAGAGGTGTTATTTTTCCCTCCGTTAAGTTTTGTAATTCATCATTAAAGCTATTGCATACATTCTACTCCTCACTGCATGCAGTATAAACAAAGCATCACTTCTGTGTGCTTTCACCATGATCCCTATAACAGCCTTTAGAGCTGACTGCAAGTTCAAGCACCAAGAAGAGCCAAATTTTAAAACCTTTGCAGTTATTTCATAAAGTTCAGAAAGTATCTATCAGAGAAGGAGTAGGACTCTATTTACCAAGAAAAGAAAGACATTAACCACTTTTATAACATATGTAAATAGCAGCTTCTTATTGTAAGGATCATAAAGAGCTTTTTAAAAGTACTTACCTACAATAGTCACATTGTAGTTGAGTGTGACAACCAAAAATCCCAGTGAGTCCCAGCGCTCCATGTTTGGACAGGCTCACAACACTTCCAGCTCCTGATGTCCTAATGCTTTGGGCATTTCCAAAGGAGATTAGACCTAGATAGGGAAGTAAGAAGAAAAAAGAAAAAAAAAATAATTTTTGTGAATTTTTTGTAAGGGTCAAGGATGGAAATGAAAAACCCAGCCATACCAACATATTGATGAAGGATGATTTTGATGATTTGAACAGGACTTTTAGTTTTGGATGTTGGAACAAATCTTCTTAAAGCTTTAACAGTTTGTCTTGCAAAAGCTCTATCTTCTCCAGTCCTATTGCTCTTACCTCTTGCATGGCTCCTCTTCCCATGCAACTGCAAGCAGGCAAACAACAGGAGTGATCTCGGCCATTGTAGACTATTCTTACCCTCCGGGGCATGCCAGCCTCCTGGCATTGCTGAGATATTTCAGTGATGAACGACAGGGAGAGGGGAGAGAGGGAAGAAAGACATAGACCAGGGAAAACCAGAGACCTCTCTGTCTCCCCAGAAGAATTGCAGATAGATAATAGAAGGAAAGGGGATACAGAAGGACGAGCATCACTGTGTTTGAAAGGCACTTCCAGTGTAGCTCACTGGAAGCTATCCCATTGCAATTTCCCAAAGCAATTTTATTTCTGAAACACAGCCTCCCTGACAGGACATCATGGCCTTGTCAATCACAGCCACACCAAATTTTCTCCTGTGTGCTGAGCCAGCCAGAGGGCTAAGCCTTCCTGCAGGCATGATGAAAAACAGGGGAAGCATGAGAAGAGACAACATAGAGTAAAATCAGATATAACATAAAATGAAATTAAAAAAAAAATAAGCTGCTTTTCAAGATGCCACAAGTCATATACTCTTAATTTACCTCAGTTCTTTCTGCCTAAACTGCTTGGTACTCTGCACATCACTCAAATACAGCAACCTGGAAACCTTTCAAGCCTGTGCAGCAATGGGTGGAGGAGTTGTCTCTCCACACACAGGACGCCCCACAGGGGTGTTTAACTGCTTGGGACAATTGCACAGTGTGCCCTTGATACTGTATGACTGTGTTGAGCCCCACAAAAAAAGCACAGATGGAAATAAGACTCTCATCTTTCCTTTCCTCACCCCCACTGTACCTGATTCCCTTGGGGAAAATAATCTGCTACCATTTTCCACCTACTGCTGAACTACTTATGGGATATTATGTGTTATTCTGTCCTTTCTAGTCTGTGCTGTAGTAGGGACAAACATAATATGGACACTTATTTACAGGAAATCTTACCAATCACTAGAAAAACCAGCAGAAAAAAAGAGTCTGCAAGTGATACAGCTCTCTCCAGCTCTCTGCTCACAGGACGTGCGATGCCTTGGCAGAACACACTGAGCATCCTTTCTGTAGTGAGCCTCATCCTAAGGAAACCCTAAAAGTGTAGTTTGAAAGGATGGCACTTAAAAACTCTTTATCCATTAACTATGTAAAGAGATTTCTAATTGCAGTAGTAAATACAGCAGTTTTCTCAATTTCGGAACTGTTTTATATAAAATATTTGCCCAACAACCATTTCTTCCACTATTGAGTTGTATTTATAGTGTGTGGTGATGGTTCTAGCTTCATTTCCCACACACACAATTTTTTTTTTCAGAGATATGTGTGTGTGAGGAGAAACATGGGAAGGTGGAAAAGCTGGAGGAAGAGAGTAGAGAGAAGATGCAAATGGCTAAGATATAAATTACACTGAGATATGAAGGTATTCCTGGTTAAACATCCTTTGTCAAAAATAGAGTGAGGAATGCCAAGATGGTGGCATGGTATGAATGCTCAGCAGCTGCATTCACACAATAGACTATAAATTGTTTCTGTCAATATTGCCAGTTAAAATATCCTTGCACGTTTCTGCCGAGACCTCTAACATTTGTGAAAGAAGGATCACAGCTAGAGATTTAAGCCTCCAAACTGTTGCCTGCAGGACTACACCAGGCGACATCATCTGATACCCCAGAATGTATGTGCTGAGGTAGGATGGCCCCTTTTCTTCCAAAAGAAAGCAAGAAGCATCACTCTCCAGACTCACTGTGCAGCCTAACTTAGGGCTGGATTTACATCAGAAAGCCTAAATTCTATTTTAGCTCTTCCAGACAACTTTAGCTTTTTTATTCTAGCTTTTCCAGACAGCTCAGATCCTACTTCAGTCCAGCACTTCTCCTTTTTGTGGTGTGTCTTGTTCCCAAGTTCAGACTGTGAAGAGATCCAGTCTGCCTAGTGATCCCAGGCACCTGAGAGCAAACTGTGAGTCATTGCACCTAGAGACCTCTTTGGCTGTGATCTGGAGCAGTTTGGTAAAGGAAACACAAGGAACATAAACATAGGCAACATCAGGGCACTGCAGAGACAAAAACTGCCTTTGAAGCACCAGCGTGTCTGTAGGAGGACAAAAAACCAGGCCATGGGCCTGCTCTGCTCTACAGGTCCTTGTCATCAGTCCAGCTTTGGGCTACAGGCTGAGGTGGTCGTTATGCAGTGTTTGGTCTGTGCAAAAACATAGACTGCAGTTTCTTCATCCCTTCATCTGTTAGGTGAGGGTTCCCATCTGAAGATAGTCCATGTTTTATCTGAAGATACTCAGCATACACTTGCCTTTGTTTGTCTTTAGCTGTTCCTTGTATTTCCTGTTCATCTGTAAAGCCTGTAAGTAAAAAGGGAGAGCAAAATTACAGGCACGGATATAGGAGCAGAAGGACTCCAGCTCTGCAGTGGCATGGCACCATCTTCCACACCACAGGACGGGCGTGTGATGCACAGCCCCATCCCTCCATACATGCTCCAGTACGAGAACCTCACAGAAACCATTCCCAGGCTGTAATAAAGTTCAGTTACCAAATCTGTGAACTTGCACTGAATTCTAGTTAAATAACAAAGACGGGTACAAAACACAGACATGGTTTTGGCTAAAGCTAATCTTTGAAATCCAGAGGTACCTCATCGTGTCTGGTTTTAGAAGGGGTCCTAAAAGCCACTGGAAAGCTGTCAGAGACCAACTATGAAACTTAAGATGATGCAGTTAAATCTATTTTAAAATTCACAACTGCTGTCCACATTTCTAACCCCTTACCACAGATCAAGAGCTTGATACTGCAAAAATTCACAGATGTGACTCCATCGCTGTGAGTGACCCACTGAAACCTTCTGAGCTACTGGAGCTGCATGTCACCGTGGACTTGTGCCACGTCCCTAGGCTAAGATTTGGGTTACTTGGACAAAGACCAGCAAAGAGACTTCACCCAGACCTTGGCTCCAAATGACATTCAGAGATAATGTGCAGTTTGCTTTAAGCCACTTCAGGGCTTCCCAGTCCAGCAAAAACTCAGTCACCTGAAGGGTGCCACAGTCTACATAACACACCAAAACCCTCTGGAAACAGGAGGCATTTCTCTGACATAGCAAGTCCCAACCACATCTGCCTTACCCAGTCAACACCCACACTAATGACATGTGAGTGCAGCAAAGTGGGAGTTACCACAGGAGACTGCACCCTACACAGCACCTGACAATAAAGCAACCTCCCTCTACCAGTTTAATTAATGTTAAGGCAAAAACGGGTCACCATGGCAGCTTCCCTGATTCAGAAGGGGACCTAGTATTTCAGCTCAGGTTCTTTGGCAGACTGTTATTTAAGAAAGAAAAAACATAGATGCATATCTAATACTATAAAGTCTAATTTCAAAATCTATTCAGAAATTTTCTAGTTAGCAGAAGTTATGTATTAGTGACCAATCTGGCAGTAAACGTAGCTCTTCAGATCTGTAAATTCAGGGGAAAAAATATTTTCAGAAGGGACAGTAAACATTAAAATTAAGGCAATTCATCTTGATGGCTTTATTTTTTAAAATTGGTAAAGTACAGCAAAAGGCCAGGAAAAGGAATACAAGCCAGCCATGAAGAACAATAGCAAGCAGCAGGAAAAGCTGTCCAGAACAAAAGTTCTTTTTTAGACAGACATAGTGCATGTGCTCACACATAAACCTGTCGGACAATCTTCAAAGTAATCCCACAACATGTGTAAAAGCCTGCTGCAGCACACACATGGCAAAGAAGTCAACAGGGCGTGGAAAGCCCTTGCTTCACACAGGCACACACAGCGCTGCACACTTTGCATTCTGTCTGTCTGCCACTCGGATAATCACTGCAGGAGGAATACGCTCCAAAGTAGCCTCCCCCAGAACAGCTCTCATAGCTACACAGGCATGGAGAAAGCAAGAAAACTAACTCCAGCGTTAGGGCTATGGAGCCTGCACAGACTGGGGCAGGGGATCGGTGAATGTTTTCCATCATGGAGTATTCAATGGTGAGCTTAAACAATGCGCTCCTGCTCCTTACCACTCAGCTTCAAACCCTTCAGTCCCCAGAAGTGGCAGAGTTCAGAGGGTCTTTTAAGAAACTCTCTAAGAACGTGTCCCTCTTCCCCTTCCCCTTCTGTCTACTTTCCACTCCCAGGAAGGAGACACATACACACATGCTCAAATGCCTATAAATGCATGTGTGTGTCTGCGTGAAACAGTCTAGAAGGACAGCCAGCACAGCAGCCTACAGCTCATTTTTAACTGCTCGTATTGGTTGGACTTGAACTTGAAAACTTCCACACTGGCTCAGTCACCTTGGGCACTTAGTCCTGGTGCCTATAGTCTCTTGCATATATCTTGTGTCTCCCTCTTCCTCTGCTCATTTAGTAAATCTAAAAAAAGACTGTGTTCTGCTGCATGATTTTAAGGATTTAGATTATTCTAACTCTTACTTTGCCTCAAACAGATCTCCTTACTGTAAATATTTGAAGGTTCAGAAATGTCATCCTTCTAAAGGGAACCTGCTTCTAAAAGGACAACAAATGGAAAAAGCAGCTCTTCGTCAGAACTGGTTCAGCAGCCTCAAAGCTATTCAACCAAGAACTTTAAACATTTCAAGACTGATCTGAAGGGAAATTGAGTAATGGAAAGTATATTCTCATTCAGGAGCTTGGGGCCAATGTCTTCAAAAGTATTTAATTTTACTAAGTAATAGAAGTACAAATTGAGTCCATGGGATTTTCAAAAGCACATTATTAATACCTGCTTAACTCCCACTGAAATAGGTAGGTACACCAGCACATGACATTATTACTGAAATTTGCTCTGCTGTAACTCTAAAAAAAAAAATCTAGTTTAAGAGAGATTCCAGCTTTTTTTTTTATTTTGCACTTAACATTCAACACCAAGTTTTACAGTTACATTTCTGCAAAGTGGAAATTCAGCTCTGAAGGTTTGGAAAATTTTGGGATCCTGAATTTTCTGATTAAGCTGGTGAACACATTTCATTAATACCCAACATCCAACATAAATGAGAGGCTGAGTTCTTCACTCAAGCAGGTCCAAACCTAGCAATGGTCAGGCAGGCAAAAAGCACTGTTCACTGAGACTGTGGAAATTGTTTAAGTAAGAAAAATGCCTCAAGTAATAGGGAAATAGATTTCACAGTAAACAGTGGATGGCAGTAACACCTTTGGCTGACTGTGCTTTAACTCTAGTACTTACACGTTACCGCTTCTCAGTATGAACATTGCCAGGTTTGTGGAGAGCAAACAGATCCCTGCTTCCAACACACACAACAAAAGGGTTATTGTGTCCAGCCTGGGTATCAGTAAATAAATCTGTCATCCCAGATTTAACATACAGGCAGCCGCTGGGGAGTTAAAATAAGAGCTCTTTACACCTTCTTGTATTTCATTGCTGATCATTTTAAGACACAAAACTTAGGCTGTTGTCTCTGTTACTGAACACCGACACTGTTTTTTCTTTCACTGGGGACAGATGAATTGTAACTGCACGCTTGTGCCCACTGGGCACCATTGGGAAAGGGCAAAACTAACACAGAAATGAAAAAGGGGAGCTGAAAAGAGAAATGTGATTTCGCCTCCTCCTCTTTATTTCACATACAGTTTAAACCTCAGGAATCACTGCAGGTAGTAAAGACTGTGGTTTTCTTCTTGCATGTGAAGAAATGTCGTTTTCAAGTTAAAATCATTCAAATGTAGAAGGCAAAAGGTACATTCTTCTAAATCTCATCTACAACTTGATGATACGACTTTAAATTCCACAAAGTGCTCTATCCTGTACATAACAAAATTCTTATTTAGAAAAGTGCTTCTTTCTCAAAAGAATGTGTGCTTTTATCATACTGCTTCACAATGAGAGACTTTGATCTTCAGCTGTGTTTAAAGAACAATGAAGGAAAAACTGAATATTCCCCATAGTTGCTACTCGTATCTTATTAGGGAAAAATATCAGTAAATTTCTTGCATCAATATCAGGATATACAAGTTATGTATGTGCATGTAGTCATCGGATATAATTTATAAGACAATAGATGAACGAGTTTTTGAACCTCATCTTGATTTTATGAGATTTGTTTTGACCTTAATCTGTGACTTGCTAATCGTCTGTTTATTATAGTGGCCTTGCATAAAGTACTTTAAACAAACTGTAGCTTGGCCAACTTCCACAACACTGGGAAAAAAAAACAAAACACGCAACCAAACTATAATGTCAGGATTTTAATTTCCCTCCCCTCTGAACATCTGCTTTACAATACAGACCTACCTTGCTAGTTGCCTACAGGGTCCCTGGTTTCTGTTATGTTCTCCCCAAAGAGCATTTTTAATAATCACAGATAATGAACTCAAAACTCACTAGGCAGGACACAAGGAATTCCCTGTTACTGCAATAGTATTCTTAATATATTGTAACAACCAGGATTTTTTGTTTTAAAGAGAAAAGCATAATAAATTTCAGCTTGATGGCTTAGTTTTTAATAAAATTAACAGGAGTTCAATATCCAACTCTCATTTATGCCACTGAAAATTTTTAACATTAACCCAAACGGGTAATGTGGATCCTGAAGGATTCTGTTTTAGAGACTGAAAGAAAACAGATGAAAATCACCAGGAGTGGATTTCCCTGCAGGACCCCATCTCTGAGCCAGGTTGCAGCTGGGAGCCCATCAGGCCTGCTCACCCCCCCCCAGGGCCAGCTCTTGGTGTGGTCCAGGGGCAGGGCAATCTCACACAGCAGGTACATCATCGAACACTGCATTTGGGAGCTGTTGGTGTGTTCTTGACCTCTGCCTCCACCTGTTTTCTGAGGTTTGCTTTGTTTCTTGCCAAGCAAAAGCATTTGGAAACAATACGGAGTGTTTGCCAGGAAGGTAAACCATGGCATAAATAGCTAAGAAGGCCAACTGCTTAATGTTATGGTTACTTACATATTGACTAATGCTCCATTTAGTGGTTTGTGGCAGAATCCCCATGACATCTATTTCTGATCTGCAAGGATTCCTGTCCCACATTGCGATGCTCAGAAGTAGGCAATGATAATTTTCACTTCAAGTAATTGGCCCTCTTACCTTCAGCATTATTTAATTCATCCTCCAAGTTTAGATGTTTCAACTTCTCTAACACGGATAAAGTAACTACAAGTACCTAACAGTGCCTGACAAGAGCTCGGTGTGTCAGTTCAGCTCTCTCTTTGCTCTTGAGGCATTGATTTAATGCACAAAACCCATTATATACACTGTTGAAGGATGTGCAGATGAATAAGTCAAACAAAATGCACTTGCTAATAATCCTGCTCTGCTCTGAAATGCAAAAGAAAGATTTCACAATTCCTGACACAACCTCCAGATTCAATGTTACCAATGATCTAGTGGGCATGGTAGTGTTGAATTGACAGTTGGACTTGATCTTAGAGGTCTTTTCCAACCTTAATGATCCCATGATCTATGTAATCTAACACCAACTGCAGCATTGCTGCTAATGCAAATATCAGCTTCTGGAGCAGGGAGACCAGATTAGGGCTGCTTAAAAATGCCCGGAGCCCTGGCCAGCACACGGGGACCCGAGAACCCAGCAGACTCTGCGGTGCCAGGTACGGCACGGGAGGAGGCCGGGTGTGTGCATGCACGCAGAGCTGCAAATATGCCTGAGGTTAGAGATGCACTGGGTCTGCCCAATTATACAGACCCCACTTCACTTAACACTTCACGTGTACATAACCTGAGAACACAAACAGCACAGACCCTCTGAAGCTTTCATTTTATACTGTAATTTGCTAAAGGTTCAGTGTTCATCTTACAATATGAAGGGGACAGTGTCAAAACCTGCAATCTTGCATCATTGGATTTACCTATTCTTAGGAAGTCGAAGAATCCAGACAAATGTATTCCTTAGGGCGGGCAAATAACAGGTTCAAATGACATTTAAAATAATTGCTTTCTCTATTAGCAACTGCCATAGAAATTCCTTATCTAATGCAATTAATACCAAAAATAAATGCTTACGCGCACACTCACATACTGAAATTGACACGGAAAATTATTTTAAAAAACCTGAAATGGAAAAATTAGATGCTGATTTGCAATCTATTTCAGAAAAACATTCACAACTGATTTCTTGCCCTGGTAAGTTTCTTAGAGGACAGATTTAGAACCAGTGCCCTATAAAGCATCATTAAAGTACACATTCAGATTGTGGATTCATTCCTATAGTAATATATGAGATATGTACTTGTGTAGTAGTAATAATACGAGTGAAATATTTACTGTTACAAATGCTGGTGGTGATTTGCAAATTTAAGCCATTTCCACTTTTGTGCAAAGCGACCACATAAAGAAGTTGGAACATAATGTTTCATCTCTGTTCTTAGCTCTGCTAACGCAGAATCACTGTAACTACAACAACGGACTTAATGGACTTGGGTTTGGGTTTTTTTTGGGGGGGGAAGGAGGGGGTGTGGTGTCTGCAATACTTCTCACCCTCCAACCCTGTGACTTCAGAAGTGTCACTGACACATACCGGGAGGTGTCACAAGAAGGAGACTCTCTTTACCCCTCTCTTCACAAAGCTCCACAGCAGTGCCAACTTACCTCCAGCAGCTTTTGTTCTTAACAGGAGCTCTTCTATTTTTTTTTTTAAGTCTAACTCCAAATATTATTGACAATATTCTAGTACTTGATAAAGTGAGCAGAGCTGCTGTATCCACAGGATGACCTTTTACTATAAGGCTTCAAAAGGAACAGGATGCAATTATACAAGTAAAGTGACAACCAATACTTTCCAAACACGGCTAGACTGGACATCAGCACCAAGATAGTCCTGCAGTTCTAATGCACAATATTCAAAATTATTTGGTGTGTCTATTTTACATGCTGCTTCTGTGCCATTTTGCTCAATACAACCTGGTCTTCCCCTCCTACGATTTACAGCAATACAATCTGCATATCCCACCCAGTTGAAGGGAGACAACTATCCCTCCAACTCCTTGCCCAAGAAATTTAACAAGATCATCCTACTTTAAGTATCATTAATGCCTTTCGGTACTGACACCATAGAAGATAGAAATAAATTTGCCTGTCTCCTTTTCCTGGTTTATTTTAAAACTATGCACACTTAATTCTGCCTCATAACCCTTCAAGTACACCAATCCCCATCTTTTTGGCTTCTTCTTTTTCAACAGAAGAATGCTTAGTTTGCCTGAAACACACAAAAGAGAAGTATGTGGTCACAGGATGATCTGTATTGCTTAAATAGAAAGCAGTGTTTCACAGCTGCCAGTTCCCAAGATACTGGTTCCATGAGGAATGATTTATACTACTGTCTAAAACAAAGGGGCATGAAAATTCAGTGGCAGTGAAGCAAGAAAACAAACAGATAAGAGAAGAATTAGCTCTAGACTTAAGTGCGCTGCAAAATCTCTTATGCGAAGGACATGTCTAACGCCTGGTTTAGTAAAGCACTCGTCACATGAGTAAGTCTTCATCTGCCTTTTGAGTAGGTGCTTCACTGCCAGCGAATTCAGAGGAAGCAGTGCCAGTCCCAAAGATTTCCTAGCTTCAAAGCTTTACTGCATTAGTTACTGCAGCACCCCAGCCCAAGTGTCAGAGATGCAAGGAAAAACAAAACAAAACAAAGTATGAAACTAAATTATGTAAATACAATGAGTAAGCCAGAAATTGTAATTTCACAAAAACAATTTTTACATTTCGTTGTTATTTGCTGCTCTAAATCTGTAAAGACCATTGACATCTTCATAAGAGATACTGTCCAGTGCCTTATGCACAACTCATATAGGAAATGCAGGAACACCGTTGTCATCTATAGCCACATCAAGAAGCTTGCTTAGCGAACCATCACCAAAGAGTACCTCCAGCTAGTAACAGTTGAAAGTCTCTGCTGGTAATGCTGAGACACATTACACATGGTGTAAAGGGCATGAAAAAACAACTCTTTTTCACATAAAAATTCATCAGACCAACCGTTCTAGAAGGAACACAAGAAACAGTCTATTTGTACTGCTCTCTCACCTGCCTTTCTTCAACCTGACTCCTGCTTCTGCTTTCTTTAATGGGAAGAGCCTGATGACCAAGCCCAGACTACACAAGTAAATTCAAGCATGGCTTTCTTGGCTAATGCCTTCACACATGTTCAAGCTGTGGTTCTGGGATTCACCAGTCACTGTTTGCAGCTCCTCAGAAGAGGACCCAGAAAAGCAGATTCATACACACTACGAAACAATCATTTTCAGCATCATTATCTATGTCAGCTCTCACTTTTGGCTTCCTTATGATCAGTAGCTTTTCTTCTAAATCTTATTTCCTTTTTTAAAGCATTTTCTCTTAACAGTGGTCGCTACACATCTTCTGCCATTACCTTTAGTCTACGCAACTCAAACTCTCATCAGTTCTCTGGTCTCCTCAAGACGTAGTTCAGTAGGAGAAACAAAAAAACAGAAACAGCAGGAAGACAGTTACTGCACTTTGGGTGAAGATTCTAACATTCCCACATATGTCTAGGACACATCCACACAGGTATGTTTGTGCTAGTACTTGAGTTTTTTCTCAGAACCTGTTGGAGACACTAAGTGGGCACTCCACTCCAGAGTAGGCAGATGTTTTAAAGTACAGAAAAAAATTCTGATTACTGAAATGTGTTCAAAACATCAAAAGTGTTAAAAGCTAGGTCAAGTGAATCCCTCATAAAGACCACTCTTACGAAGCAGAGAGCAACATGAGTCTGCAGTGGATGTCCAGCACTACAGTGAGTAGCTTAAACACGTCACTGGAAAATGCAATGTTTGTTACCAATGAAGGACAATTGTAAATAATTATTTCTTCAGCTGTTAAGGCTTTGGGCTTTTTTTCTGGTACTGCCCTTTCAATTCCTCTATCCCCTCCCACATTCTGCTATTTTTAATATATAGCCAATACTACCAGATGTGGCTTTGTCATCTGCCACCAATACACGACCACCCTTTTCTGATGAGGTTTCTGCTACTTCTAATATTTGGGTTATATCTGAGGTTTCTGGCATCAGAAAAGGTAGGAAGTACAGAAAGAGGTGTTAAAACCAAAGTCTGAACTAAGACTCCAAAAAATTTAAACAGTTCTTCCATCATGTTTTTAGTTTAGATGATAAACTAAGCTAAATAAGCTAAGGGAAACTAAGTCATATGTGCTGATCTCTCTCTCTCTCAAAAAAAAGAGAAATAAAAAGAAATTAAAAATACAATTATTGAAAAGTATACTGTTACCTTGCTTTGCGAAAGGATTTTCTGTGTTTTTAGCAACAGAAAACAAGTATCATTTGAAAGACTGAAAACTAGGGTTTGTGGAAGGGGGAAAAGGTGATTTGACTTTTTTCTTCTTTTTGCACTTTATCACGAGATTCCAGCGCTCTCAGCCCCAAAGAACAGCGTCTGTCAGACTGGCATGCATCACTGACAAAAAATGTAATATAAACAAAAAATGAAATATAAACAAGCCTGCAGATGGAAAGAGGAATTATAGAAACACCTCTGAGCTGCAGAGGGATGCATGAATAAAAATCCTTACAAGATGCATTTTTCAAATATTTATCCAATTACCAATGCATAAGTGACCAAGCAAATGGCCCTCTGGCTCAACATAGGAAAATAATTCATTAAGACAATGATGCTTGAAGGGACAGGTTTATTACATCTCCTACACCTTTTTGTTTCTGAGCCCGTGACCAAAGCAATAACGAAAACCTTAATCCAGAGAACATTTACAGCAAATGTAGTTTCAGGTTCTGAAATGAAAAATACACTGTATTTGTGCTGTTAATTAAACTGCTATTTGATTCTCCTCCCTTCTCACACCCCAGGTGATTCTCTAACCTTGCAATGGCATTTTTCATACAGTAATGCTTAAAAAAACTACATTAAACACAACACAGTCCTAAATAATAATTAATTTTTAATTACATGGTAAAGAATATCTTGCAAACAAAAGACACTCATTAAGATTTACGGACAGGTACTTATTTTTGGCAATCCTGGAACAAACCAGAAGAAAAAGCAAAGAATTATTCTATAACCATGAGGGAAAGAAATATCCACCTAAATGTAAAGGATTCATACATCAAAACTTAAACTAAAGAAAAAATCCACACTTACAGCAGATTTTTTTTTTTTAATTCTTAGTGCAAGAAACATAACCAAGTTAATCACAGAATCAGTACTAATTAAGAATATGGAAAATTCTCCTATACAGAGGTAGAGTCCAGTGCACAAGGCTAAAACGATATTCAATAGTCTAAACAAGACTGAGCCAGGTTTTACGGAATCCACTTTTTAAAGTATCAGACTGTATGTACATACATACAATAAATAGACTATACAATCTTTAAAGTAGTTTAATAAACTTCACAAAAATTATAGTAGATGCATTGAGATCTTTACATAATCCGAAGTTTGTATCTCTATCACCCAGAAATGGATAAAACCAATATTCCTGATACCAAGTTACATGGAAAATAGTTTAGCAAAGTGTTGATAAATCAAAATATTTTACGTATTTTAAAGCCTAAATTTATGCTTATAAAGGATGAATTTCAAATGCTCTGAAAATGTTCCTTTTGATACTATCTGTAAAGAGGTTTTAAATGCTGCAATTTGCATTTGTACTGTTATAAACACTTCCCTTACATTCCATGTTCAAGGGAAAAATGGGACATGGATACTCACAGTTCCGATGCATTGGCACAAGAAGCGATGAGAATTAGATTATTTTAAAGGCCCAAAAGACATCAGGAGAATTTATGGACGAAACCTTCATGTCTCAAACTACACAAATCACATTAGAAAGTTAACAGAAAACTGTTTGGTTTTACTACTTCAATCCTGTCAGTGCCTCTCTGCCTGGAGGCATCCGATTAGCATTGCACTGGAAGCTGTGCATCTCTGGGCCCTAGGTCTGCTACAAGCCCATAGGGCTTAATAAAACAAATATGGAATCTTTATGGTTTACCACAGTAGTGCATAAATCGGGGCCGGCTGTTGCCATTCATTTTAGTGATAGTCGCAAAGAAAGGATTTCAGGGAACTGAGAGTTTTCAGCTACAGCTTTCTAAACTGTGCAAAATAAAAAAGAAACGGAAATCACACTTAATTTCTATAAAAGGCTCTTACAAATTCCAAGGAGGCAACAGCCACAGTAAGAGGGAACTAGTAACAGTAACAGAAGAGCTTCATCAGAGTTGAAAATTATGTTCACAGTCCCGTTACTTTTAATTGCTATAAGCACCTGCACCGAAAAACATGAGGGTTCGTAATTAACCTTCAAAACTGAATCTACTTGTGACAAATACCTTGTTAAGATTTCCATTCTGCTCTTCTACAGGCATTCTTACTGGAACAATTTTTTTTCTTATTTTTTATTTTATACAAACAGACTCACTTTGATTTAAAGTAAACATACAAAAATTGAGAATATTGCTTGCAACAATAGACCTGGAGGTGAAGGAATGAACTAGTCAGGCCATAAACAAAAAATCTCCCTCAAAATGAATTCTGCTAAACTTCTAATCCTATGAAAATCTGCAAAAAGGACCACAAGATCTGTTGCAAATTTGAGAGATTTGGCCCAAGTCCTATCATCATCATCTGAATAACTGTATCTTTATATTAAGGAAAAATAAATGATTCCAAGAACTCAGGAAGGCACACGCACCAAAGTATACTATAAATAAAACACATCATGAAATTATGAAGATCTTCTGATCCCTGTACACACTTTTGGTTCAGCACTATGGTCAAGTTCTCTCTTTTGAAATACAATAAAAGGCATACAAGAAATATAACATATGCATAATTATGAAGAATAATGCTAATAAGACAGCTTAGAGAGAAAAGTGCAGTGAGAAAACCCAACACTATTTATTAAGGGGCTTGTGCTACTGTAAATACAGACTTCGTATTTGCTGCTGTGCAAGGGGGAAGAATTTATCCTGGGAAGCAGCAATGAAGAATGCAAAAAAAACCCAACAAAAAATAGAAAGGATATTAAGAGAAACCTTAAAGACGGAACTCTCCCAACTTCATTCCTGTAATGCAGAGTCATTTGACTACGCGGTTTGTTTTCACGCTGCCATTTCTCTTCGTGAGTATACCATATTAGAAAATGGCACAGTTCCTGAATATTTTTCTGCCTCTACTTCATTTTTTTTGTTTCCTCTTCCAAGCACCTAATTTGCTGTTTCCTCATAAAAAGGGTAAAGCTGTTAGTAAAAGTGAGAAAAAAATTGTTGCCCATCTTCTCTCCCGAACACTGATTTCTCCATTTCTCCTTCACTAAGTATTTTACTCGTGTGCTACACAATGGGGAGGCACTGTAAAGGCAGCTTGACAGATTTAAAAATTAAAAAAAAAAAAAAAATCAAAAGTCGTCTTTTTTTTTACCCCTCTGTCCCCAGCCCACCCCAAAAAAATGGATGGATGAAATAGTATGTCCGTAGGAATATTCCAGTCTCCTCTGTTAGGAGATAATAGCAGGGGACCATCTAACCACAGTCAGATTGTCAGCACTGACTGACCGCTTCTTTGCAGCTTTCCTGAAGTCCTTATATTTATCTTCACACAAGCGGGAAATGGCCTGTAAGACAAAAGAATGGCAAAACCTCAGTTGCACTGACCACAGCAATACAGGTAAAATAAAATCAAACCTGGATTTCTACACATAGCTAGAATTACAAAAAGTCACTTCATTAAACAAAACACATGAAGAGCTTCTCCCCAGATCCTCTTACTCACTTCACTGGTCTTAAAAGAAAGAAACACCCTGCCACTGCATTGCCCGCTACAGTCAGTTTGGAAGGACTCAGTGAGCAGATCCCCAGCCTTTTCCTTACAGGTTAACCATCACAAACCCCATTGCAGTGGCTGACAATCCTTACCCACTGCTATATGGTAAACATAAATAAAACAACTGTAGAAATTGTAAGTATATTTGGAGAATTCATAAAGAAGATGGCTCTTATTGTTTTTATTTCTTAAAATTTTCTGGTATTTTTCTCCACTGATAAATGGTCTGGCAGAATACTCACCCTGTTTTTCCAGAGCTGACGTTTACCTGCCTTTCGAAAGGAGATGGTGCTTTCTATGTGATCAGGCTATCTTATATGGTGCCAGTAAAACAAACAAAAAAATCCCACCAAACCACCATCAAGAAACCAGTTGCTACTTTTCAGCTGGAACCTGAATCTCCTTTTGTTAAGACAATTCCTGAACAGAGTTTTCTTTCTTGGTGCACATGAAGAGAACAACAGAATAAAATAAAAGAAATATTCCTGTTGCATTGGAGACCATAACTTAACTCGCTTATAACTGCTTAATAACATTTTATTTAGTTTAACCAGGAACTCGGACTAAGAAAGGTTATGCAATTCAATCGGATTTCAAATCCAACAGAGGAAAAGAGTTCAATCATGGACTCATGTGCCAAGGCATGGCTTGCAAATAGGTACAGAGGTGGAGCTCAGCTTCTTTCAGCTGCCAAATCTGGCATCATCTTAGACATCTAACAGCCAGAGAAGGTAATCACTTCCAAATTGCCTGTTTTGCAGGAAAATTTCTGTTCTGGCACATGGTCAGAAAAAACGAATTTTTTCTTGGAAGTGGCACTTAATATTTGGCATCTCTGGTCTCTGGTGATTCATCATATGGATAAGAAACACATTCACTGTTGTTTAAAGCAATCCTCTATGTAAAGAGGCCTCTTCATTTGCAAATAATTTACAAATTTTACATTTGGAGCCTATTTGGCAAGTTAGTGAGCCAACCTGAGCTTAACAAATGGGGAAACAAGACAAAAGCTGAAAATCGTAAATATTTATTATTTTCCTTCAGCTAAAATAAATCAAAACAACTTATAAACAACTTTCTGTCACCTGATATTTCTGTTGCTTTTATTGCTAAAAAAAAGAAACCGATTTCTCACAGTTGCAAGGGACCGTTTCTCACATTAAATCAAAATATTCTTAAAAACAGCAACAGTATTAAATCATGTGAAATTCTGTTGGACTTGACTGTAATATCTGTAATCACCTAGAAAAATGCATAAATATGTATTATCCCTTTATATATATGCACACAGAACTGGAAGCCAGTTCCTCTGTTCAGTCTAGATGAGACTTTGTCACTGGTGAAAGGAGTGGGTAAGGAGGGGAGAGAAAGGCCACAGTATAAATTTTGGCTGCGTGCATATGTTTGTGTAGGGCAGGAAAGCAGCAGGGCTGGCTACAGCTTCACTGCTGGGAATGCACAAAGGCTCACAACTGCAAGTGCTGCAACTCCCCAAAAAATGGACAGACGAGAGAGAATTTTTAAAAAAATCACTAGGACAACCAGAAGTTGTGATGATGGGGGTTCTCCTTACTTTATGGAAAATGAAAAGAAGAGCCTAGCCCTGACAAAAGAGCAGGGGAGTTCTGTTCTCCCTTCACTTCTTGGCTAAGAGGGTCCTGAACTTACCAAACACGCAGGACACAATCAATCATTGTGACAGCAGGAAGTTGGAGGGATATAAAGACATTTCTCTACTTAAACTTTCATCTTCTTCTCCTCTTTTTGGTCTGTTTGATCTATGGACTATACCACTTTAGGGTCAAGAAAACCCTTTGAACTATGTGCTCAAGCGCTATCTGAACAATAAAAAGCTCAGACAACATACAGTCAGTTAAATCTCTTACAAAATCTAGTCCTGAAATGAGCACAATGCTAAGATCACAAGCAGAAGTAGGGTAAGCATGTTTTGTGGACTTACCCCAAAGAGCAGAATCTGACTCATATTTAGCTCAGTACACAGGAGAATAACCAGGTGTGAGAGTAGGAAATTACAAAATAGTGGATTATGGTTGGATACCCAACAGGCTTCCTGGCAGAAAAATCTCCCATATTAAAAAATAGTTTCTCAGAAGAAGCAAAGGAAGCCTTGACATTTGACAAAATTAAAAGGAAGGAGAAAACACACTACAACATATGCCTGTTGGAACAAACAGCATTGGCAGGTGGACAGACTGGATGATCTAATGAAAGGTTATTTGCCATTTTTAACTTGCATGATTCCATACAACAGGAACAAGAAAAAGAGGGATTGTGAAAATGGTTTCTGGCCATTAGGTGGACTAGTCTAACAAATTTAGGATGCTTTTAGGGCATAGGCTGATGAAAAGTAAGGAAAAATTACTTTCATATAGTCATCTAAAAGACATTTCTGCCCTTTTTTTTTTTTCTCAGCACAGGTATGTCAACCTCATGATATCTGCAGAAATAGCAATGTATATTCTGCTATGTCAGATCTAATGCTCCTGCTTTAGTTATATAAAAGAGCTTGAAAATGCAAAAGCAGCAAAAATGCGTTATATTATAAACATTTCTCTATGCAAGACCTTTTCTGATTTCCAGTGTCGGTAAATAAGTTGTTTTAAATCTTAGGAGCGAGCAAGGTCCTTTCAGTTTACCAGACAAGGCGAATCCTTCCACTGCATACATACACTTGCTATGAGTCTGCCGTCTTTCATCACCGACTGCAGCTTTTCTCTCAGTACCAAAAATACCACAGCCTGTGTGGTGCTACATGTACTCCACCTGACAATCCAGGCAGCTGTCTTAAAAACAGAGAACTCCGGGCTGAACAGCACATGAGAGACCTAGAAAAGTGCTGCAGCTGCATTTTGATAACCCTTGGCAAGCTAAATGCTTAACTGTGCTCAAGGAGCTAGGCTACAAATTATGCTGTCTACTAGTTTCAAGGGCACACTAATGACAACCGAGTACTGCCAGGGAACAAGGCAATTCCCATCATGTTTCCTTCCTTCTGGCCCCAGGACAGAGGCAGGAGCTGTAGACCGAGTTGGTTTCACAGCAGATACTCATCCTCTTCCCTAAAGAAATCCTATTTGGCTAGCAGGGCTACAGCCAACTTCTGCTAGCAGCACAAAGCACCTCCAACATGGCAAAATTTTTCATAAGAAGAATTTACTGAGCTTCAGTAAATAAGAGTTTCAGAGAAAACTATTCCATTATTTGTTTTTAAATATGCCTTCTCTTTACTAAATACAGAAGAACCACCAGTATTCTCTGGGTATTTACAGTAACTTCCTATTTTCTTTTCTAATAAGGTTTTAGGAGCTACTGCTGTTACCTTCATTTGTAACCTGCTGTTATACATTGTGTGAGAGGTAGACTGACAGTGCTGGGAAACACTGCATATTAAATTATCTTCAAAAAGGAACTAAATTTTAATATATGTAATGGCACTTATTATCAAGACTCACCATCTAATAATTTAGTAAAATACCTCTTTTAATTTAAGACTAAAATCCCAATGAATTTTTAGTTTTTAAATTTTTCTTCCATAGAAGCAAAATGTGATGCAAGTTTACATCATACTCCATACACAGAATTAAGTTATATTCTTATTGGAGCTATCTGCAAAATTTAGAGAGAGTCTTTAGAAAGAATCAGAAATGTGACTTTCATGAAATCTGCTTGGATTCTTTCTCCACCGCTTTCTGTTCCCATTACAGTCACAAACAAGTCAATTAACCTTCCCACGCACCATTTCCCCCCACAAAAACATGCACAGGACTGCCTGCCTGTTTCACAGGAGCACAGAACATGCAAAGCTCCCCCTAACCCACAGGCAAAAAATCGCCAGTGCAAATCTGTTGCGTAATTAAAGACATGCCACGTTAACAGCATTCAGCATCTAATGACAGTCTTCAAAATCAGTGACAAAATGTGTGCACGCTCATGCAATAATGCCCCCATTTGAAAAAATTCACATCCAAAAGCCCAGGAAAAACTGATTCCAGTCTTGCAAAGTGCCCAAAATTGGCTGATGACTTTAAACTGCTCCTGCGTCTGTGGGAATTCATAGTGCCCTGCATTTCACAGGTCCAGACCATCCGACATAGTGCTTTCTGCACATTCAGGTCTCATAAGCATTCATGATTTATTCACTAAAGGTGCGTGCTCATTTCTGTTTTCCCATTGCAGAGAATAACACCAGGTAAGATAACAGGCTTGGATCCACGTGCAGTGGAGCAGTAGCAAGTAACAAGCACATGGAATAGTTATTTTCAGCACTACTTGTTAAAATTCTTTTAAGGTAGATAATGAGTTTTAAGAAATCAAATGAGCACACAAAACCAGACTGTGTACAGTCATTGTAAAACTTGTGGATACTTTCACAAGATCAAGTCTGGCAACGGGAACTGAAAAGGAAATGGAAAGCAAGACAAGGTATGAAGCAAATCAGGCCAAAAAGCTGTCCCCATGTCCATGAATACCAAAAGCACAAATGAAAGAGTTAAGAAAATCAGGGCACATGATATTCTAATATCTTATGGGAATAGGTGATCCTATTCTAGTGTAGGTGATCCTGCTCTGGCAGCGGGGGTGGACTAGATGATCTTTTGAGGTCCCTTCCAACTCCTAATATTCTGTGATTCTGTGAATATTTGGGAATAGATGTGAGAAGAGAGAAACAACACAAAAATTTCAAATCCTCCTACATATGAATCTCAGCAACCTAAAAAGAAAGTGTCTTACCTCGAGTTTATATGCCCTGTCCCTGCTGAGGGGCTCCAAAGGAAAACTCAAGTTATTCGCTTCTGCCAGGGAACGCAAATCAAAATAATACTTGGCATAAACACTGGAGGGAACATTAATATTGAACTGCAACAGCTCAAGAAACTGGCGTTCCAGCTCATTCCTGTAGAAAGAAGATAAATGTGAAAACATATTTCAGAGCGTGCATTCTGAATGTAATTTACTTTAAATTGCAAATGGTAAAAACCAAGTTCATTTCTTGTTGCTGCCAGACCCAACTATCCTCGCCTAAGATTTGACTTAGTCCGCACCAGTGAGGAATATGAAAGACACTGCACCTTGCAGCTGCTACTGCAATGCCAATCAAATCGAGACACAAACTGTTGCGAGTGGAAGGGCACCTTTATCAGTTCGGCTAATACAATCCGAGAAAGAAAAGCTAGCAGGAAAAAAAAAATCTTGTAGTTTCTGCTGTACCTCCACTAGGTGGATCTGTAAACACAGCTATGCACACTCAAAATGCAGACATGCCCTAAATTTGTCAGACTTCTCTCATAAATGCCGCAGATTACTCTAACACTTAAATTACTGGAGAACTTATTTATCCTCTTCAGCCTTCCATAATCAATCATTTAGAAATAGTCATGGGAAACCTGGATTTTTCAGCATACTCTCTTATCTTTCTTTATGAACAGAATGAAGCCATTTTTCCCTATGACATGCAATCAAAATTCACAGTGGTGATCATTTGTTTTTCACTATCTAAAGGAGATGCATTTGTCAAAATACCTGATAGGAAGAGAGTCCTATTTGAGCTCCAACCGCAATAAAACTTTGGTACAGCAATACATTATTACCTACATGAGTATGTTAAAAAGTATGTTAAGAAATAACTAAATCAACAAAATTAAGGACTGGAAAATTTCATAAATTGCACTAGACATCCTACATAATACTTATGCCAGGACAAATGATCAAAACAGTTATTTCAAGATATGAGAAATAAATAAATGGGTGGTAAAAGCTGTACATGTTTGCTGAAGAGTATATGGACAGCACTCCTGTGTTACCAGCAGGTATTGACTGACTATGATATTCCATTTAAGTTACATTTTGAATGCAGTGTAAGTGTGCAAGGAATGTGCAGGCAGTTTGCAACAGAAGAGGAAGGATCAGAGAACAGAAAGTACTGCTGTAGTGGTTTTTCAGCACTGAATGGTTTCTCTTTTTGCTCTTTACTCTTACATCATAATCATTGTCTTTCCTTACCTTCACACTCTGCCAAAATTCTGTGTATAAATAATGATAAATATTAATTAACATTAAAAGACTATCTAAACACTGGATATGGACTATTTGGCATGAATTCACACTGTTGAAGAGTCTAGCTTTTAAAAATTTCAAATTTAAAAAAATTACATTTTAAGACTTCCTTTTATACTCCCAAGATTTTACTTTCTGCAAGCTAAGCCTAAAGGTCTATGTTAATGGATAATATAAAGACTGTTTAATGGAGAAAGACATTGGCTGTACCTCTTTTGAAGAGCATCTCCAAATCTTTAAGAACAATATTTACTCTCACATTCTTACTATGCCCTGTTCCCAGATTTGAAGGTTAGATCAGCAGAATAACTACAGCTGAGAAAGAACAAAAAACCCCAGGTACTTCTGATTTGAGTTAATGTAATATAACCAACCAACATACCCTTCTTCCTCCATACATCCACATGAGACTGCTTTAGCATAGCCTTTCCTGTGCCCACTCCCCAAATTCATACAGAAACTCAAGGTAATGTTGCGTGGCTACAGACACACACTGCACTTCAGCCCTCCCAGTCCTCTGTCAGCTTTCAGGCACAGCTCAATGTGCTGCTGGTGACGAACAAAACCCAGAAAGGTCTGCACGATGCTAAGCAAGATGCAGTTTTGCTGACTGATTCACAGCAGCTGAAGATTTTGACCTAGAGGTTTTTCTGCCTTATTAATAGAGACAACGAAAATCCCCATCCTGTGTAGAGCTAGACACCTTGAAATCATAATACCATAGTGTCCCCAACCACCCGAAAAGTAAGAAAGAAAAAATTCCAGCACACTAGGGATAGAAGAAAAAAAAAAA
>NW_010180039.1:43298-57048 GCF_000695765.1 Mesitornis unicolor | reverse complement strand
GGAATATAAACATCAGGTCAACAAGCAGCAAAATCTTTGCTGAAGGATTCCCAAGAAGTCACAAACACAAAGCACCACACAGACAGCACAGTGTCCCCAAAGGCTGCTGTTTCTGCAGTTTGTGAGAACCCTAACATCTTTTAAGAAAAGGTTAATATGCTAAAAACTTTGAGGATAAGGACTCATCAGAGCTTGGCTTAGGGAATGTGCAGTGCAGAAAGAGGGCAAAGGACCACAGGTCTGCCATGTGAGTCCTGGTGTAACACAGCTCAAGTGCAACTTCTAACAGCAGCACCATCACATGTTTGTCAGAAACAATAACCTCTTTTTTTGTTTCCTTTCACACCACCACAGTACGCCTCATCACCTGCCTTCAAATAAAGCCCTGAGAATCAGCGATTTCAAAACTCACATTTCTAACCATTCCAGATTAATACTGTCGCACGGCACAGTCAAATCTGTCAGCCTGCTTCAAGCTGCTCAGCACTCAACTTCAGCTCATGACCCAGCTTCTGAATTACTTTGAAAGCTCCCAGATTCGCCTTGTAGGAGGAGTGAATGGAGGGAGGCCCTTACTGCCACCAAATACCCGAAATCATGAGAAAAGGGGCAAGGGAAAAGTAGCTTAGCAAAATCATTCAGGAAACACTCAAAACCGCAGAGAAAGCATTATAAAATTGTTCTGCATGGAATAATACTGCACACAGAAATGTGAACGGCCCAATTTTAGCTTCTTGTCGTCCCTACCCTGCCTTTTATTTTTGAAATCTCATTCTGTCTGGGTTATGTCAGAAAAGATGTATCACCAACCACCCTAAAGTAGCTTATGTATTTTAAAACAGATACTGAAATGGCATTATGTGTTATTTCCCACCTCTATTTTGCAATGGGAGTCTTCCCCAAAACTAATGAAAGTATCTACAGCACACCACAGCAATGCAAGCTTTGAGTTTTTCACTTCAACTCGGAGGAAAAAAAACCCCTTATTACAAAGTGCTTGTTAATACAAGATTTAGAAATAACTTTTGTAATACTTGAGCAATGACAGCTACTCACAATTTATACGTCTTATCTAGCAGTGTATGAGCATGTTTAATTTAAAGCAATCAGCTGACTCCTAACATTCAGCCTTTCCCTTACAGATCATTTTTAGACCAGCTATAAATCTGACACACAGTGAGCTATTAAGAAACTAAATTAGCGTTGCTTTAGCAAAAACACTTGGCCTTTCACTGCTTTGAGATGGCAAACTGCAATTCAAAATCCATTCTGTCTGTATCAAAGTTTCTTCTCATCTACCTCCCTCCTTCCCTCTTCCCTCCTCCCAGAGCACTTACAAACAAAACTCTCCCCAGCGGCTTGTACCCTGCCTGAGTTAAAGCACCCAAGTCTGTGTATTTCTCATTACAGACACTTCGCTCTGCTTAAGAGCTCTGAGACACACAGAAACTGTACTAAACCATCTTTTTAATAATTTTATTTTATTAGTTCTTACAAAAAAAGGTGTACCAGTAGACTGAACGTGTCACTCGCTGAGTGCACAAGCTGCAGTGCCCTGTCAAGGCATCCACCTCCCCCGGCACCATCCCAGTGCCAATTCCCACTGCAACCCTTCCAGTACCGCTCTGGCACGCCTGTCAATGTGGGAAACAGCACTGAGAACAGCGTGTGGGGAGTGTGACTCAGCCCTGAACATAGAGATGATACAAACCCCAGGCACTTCAGACAATACAGCTGCTAACCAACCAAACAAAAAACACTCAACTATTTAGTGAAATGGGCATTCATTGTAGTATTTGTAAATATTAAGATCTTAACTGTGTTTATTCTTACTACAGTTCCTTTTATTACTGTTGGAATATACTCTTAATGTGACTCAGGAGTATCCAGCCAGATATCACAACTCTCCATGCTGTTACAATATGCACTTCTTATGAATGCCATTAGATTAAAAAAAAAAAAAAAAAGCAAAATGGAAATTTCTCTTTGCAAGTTAAAATACTAGATTTTTAACATCTTAGAAATGAACTCAACATTCATTTGAGTTCATTGGGCGGGAGAGGAAGGGAACCTAAAAGCACTAATTTTGCATAACAACAATAAATAAGTGGGTGATCATCTAAGAGTGATCATTAGGATCACAATAATGTTTTTCCCTGCCTTACATGTTAGTCTGCTGTTGGTATAGAGAACTAGCACTTGTAAATGTTGCTGAAATTAGTATGTGCAGGCTCACTGGATATGGTTTCTTTTAATCAAGTCATACATTTAAATATTCTGTAGGTCTGTTTACATCATCATGCATGAATATCCAGTGGTAAAATACACTTCAACCAGAAAATAAAAATAATTATTGTTTTCTATGTAAGCCACTGTCAAGTAGACCTCATGCCATCTATCAGCATCCACCATGTTTAGATACCACACAGATACACAAACTTTATATAATTTATGAGAGAACTTCCCGTCCCCCTCATACACACGGATCTTGGCATTCACTGACAATGATAAACATATCGCACTCACATGTCTTCGACCGTGATATCTTTCAGGATCTGGCAGTAATCCACGTTCCACACTGCCTGGTCATCCCAAACTTTGGATGCCAGTAGAATTGCACCCAGTACAATTCGCTTCCAGTTTGCTGGACAAATATCTATCTCTGCATAAGTTAAAAGTCTTTCAAGATATACCTGTGGAAACACATTAAAATGAACACTTAATCTATTTTGCTATTAAGTAGAAATGAAAAAGAAAAGTATTCTCATAAGCCCATTCCAGCAATTTTAAAACAGTAATCTGCTCTCAAGATTCTTTTATAAAAGCTGTAGGTTTAAACACATACCTTCATGCCAAGCTTGAGACTGGATGTGATAAATTCATATTGTATTTGGCCTTTGCCTTCTGATCATATTACCAGAAACAAAACTGTTAATTTTTTGTCTGTTGCTAACATAGTCACATGTTGAAATGAATGCAAATGATAGCTTATATAAATTAATAAAATAATAATGTAAATAAATAAAATGGTAAGGATTTGAGGGGAACAGGTAAGGGGGAGGATAGGGAGGAAACTTCAAAAACCAGAACAGCTCATCTGTGGTTTTCCATAAGGATCTGCACTCCTACAAGCAAACTGAGTTCCTTCAGTGATATGTGCTTCTTGAAAGGTCCAGCATTAGAAGAAAATATTATTCAATTAATAATAAAATAATAATTAATATTTTGAAGCTCATTTATTTTTGAGTCCACAATAACATTAAGGCCAATTCCATCCTTCATATAGTTTTGCTCATTAATTTTCACAATTATGATATGTACAAGTAATTAGAGCTTGGCAACAAGATCATCAAAAGCAGTAGACAGCTGTTGTATAATTTAAAATTTTACAGAAAAACTATATTTTATGAAAAAATATTAAGTATCTGAATAAATGTACACAAATATTCAGCTCGCAAAATGAGCTGTCTCACGCACTCGGCGGTATAAATAGCATACCGAGCAAGAAAATCATGGGCAAAAATACAAAACACAATATTAGACCACTTCCATTCAAAGTGGCCATCACAAAGTATAAGTTCTTTCCTCTTACTAAAGGAAAATGAAGCTTGAGTTACAGTGTCTGTAATGGTCACTAACACAGTCATATTACAATGAATTAATGTGTAAAAAGTATACAACTTTCTCTCCTCCAGAAATCGCTTCTTCCAAGTAACAGATTTCTCAGTCCACTGTGAGGTTGTTGCAAACAGGTTTCACTTCTGGCAATGATTTAAGGAAAATGAGATGTGGTAATTTTTTAAGTTAGTAAATTCTGCTCTGGTTTGGAAGCAAACTGTTGTTACTGCCTTCCCTAGCACTGAGGAAGTGAACCTGTTTTGCAGTTTCATTTCTCACCCCTGGAAGTGCTAGCTGTGCATGAGGGAGCAGAAATTGAAACTGGAAGTGCTTCAACAGGACAACATAGACACATTTACTGAAACCAACAACTAAGCCTGATAAGCTACTCTCTAAAAATACAGGTTTGCATTTGCTGAAGAATAACCTATTCTTTGTACCTTGTAATAGATCTTATAATAGCCTCTTCACTGCATTGTGATAAAAAGCAATTAGGTTGTTATTTAGGTTGCTAGTACCCTTACAAGAGTCTACATTGACTGACAGAAACTAGCAGGAGATTTTATGAGATGCTCTAATGAAAGTACAATATACATGCAAAATATCATACCTACCTCAAAGGCTACATATTTTATAAAAATGCAACACTGCTTGGCATTCTAAAGGACCAGCATTTTGTTTTAAATTTTACATACCTAAAGATATTCTGCTACAGATGCTGAAGGAAATTTACCTCTGCTCAAACAGAAGAAACACATGGCCACTAAGAAAACTGAAAATATTCCTTTAAGATACATATGTTTTAAAATAATGTTGGAAGTTTTTTACTTACCACTTTAAAACATTTTTAAAGGGATTATGACTCATTTATAGATTATTGCTAAAACCCACAAAACAGAAAAATCTTTATCCCATGTTTTGGGGATTTCTACATTCAAATAAATACTGGACTAACTTTAAACAAGTCACAACAACTAACTTATAAAAGGACTAAACATACAAAATGTTAGATGCACAGAAATCTTATTTGGAAAAGCATCATCTCATTGATACTACCAATGCCAAAACAGTTTTAATGAATTTTTGAAATCACAGAATACTCAGAAAATCTGAATAGTTTTAGTGTATTGGATATTACAGACTGGTCAAATTTTAAAAAAAGTCTCAGTAAAAGACCTTTGGCTTTCTCACTCTCTAAAGGGTTCTTTATTTTCCTTGTGTTAATAAGGAATTAACCTTAATCTTGTTTTAGACACTTTGTTGAACTTAATCTACGTCATCAGGCACAAAAAGACAGGCATCATAAACATCCAAAAATCTCTGTGAAAACAAGGGTATACTCAGCTATAAAGTCAGAATATTTACAGCATGAGACCTCACAGACAAAACTGTTGGTTTTTCAGGTTTTTGTCTTAAAAAAATAAGAAATGTATTGGTAGCAAGCTGAATTTTTCAAGAGGCCAGGTGACAGACTCCTGAATATACCATTTCTTCTTTAGCTATGATTTGGCCCTGCCTGCCATTCTAACACTGAAGGAAACCATAACGTTATCTTGTAATACTTGAAACCAAAATATCACTACTTGTTCAGAATTTTATTTTCCTTCAGAAGGAAGGCAAAATGCTATTCAAGTACAAAATTCTAAATTCAAATTATGTTTCAAGCCCATTATTAAAAGCAGAGTTATGACTTTTTAGTTAGAACATGACTCTGAAAAGATTTTGATGTATAAAATCTAGTGTTGGGAGTTTTGCCTATGAAGGTTTTCCAAGTGGTGTACAAGTCCAAAATAAACAGCAAAGTTTAAACACTTTGAGAAACAAAAACTAAGTCCCTAAAAATAAGCAATGGGCCACTCCAAAGCAAGGGCTGAAAACAGACACTGAAAGAAATGTAAGCAGGTGAGGTGAGCACAGTGGTGATGACTCAAAAGACTCACCTCACCTCTGAGTGGTCCAATAACACTTAAAAAACACAGAAACACAAAACTCAGTGAGAAGGTGGCACATGGATCTCACCAGAGATTGCACAGACTCTGAACATGGCTCTGTTTAAAAGGCTGTCCTTCGCTTTCCAGGCAGCCTGTGCAAACAAACCTCTCACACACTGTATTGCACAAACTTGTTCAACTTAGCGAGCAAAACCACTCCCTGAATTATGAACAAACAGCACTCCCTGGAATTGTCCGCGGGAAGCAGAAAGCAACACACCATGTAGGGGACCTTCATAGGCAGAAAGCCTACGGAAGCCACAATATCATGTTGTTCTTAAATTAGGAAATTAATTTCATTTGCTTTATATCAGTACTGAATTTGACCCTTCACTATTAAAGCAACTGTCTTAAAATTAAACTTCCCACACACAGTTTTAGTAGATTTTGAATGAATACTCCATATCTGTAGATGCAGAAAGCATACAAAAATCAAAAAATGGTATCCTTTACATATGTGCAGCTCCAGTTTAGAAAGACAAAAAAAAAAAAAAGAACATAAAGGAAGGGTCCTGTTGTGGGCTCAAATTCCAAGGCATTCAGAGAAAAAAAAATGTAAACTGGTAAGAACAGACAATGACGACACGGCAAGGAAAGACAAAGGAGAATAATTCATAACAGATGAATTACACCTTGAGCAGATGATCTCACACGTAAGTAAAAAGAGAGCATAAACTTGCTGCTACCTTCCCACCAGAACATACTTGAGAAAACAGTTCTAAAAATTAAATAGGAGCTTAATAAAACACTATTTTTATATCACCTTCATTACCATATTTGAGCATCTTCCAATAGCATGTTGAAGGATACAAATAATTGCTCGAATCCTCAGTGATAACTTGGGCTTAATTCCAGGTACACAGTTTGCTGCAGTAAGACTCTGTGTCATCTTTTGATAAAACTGAAGATGATAAATACCTCACCAGGAGAAAGGTGCATAGTGTGGTTTCTGGCTCCTTTCCTGAAACTGTCTTAAAAGACAGCATTTTGTTTTCTTTTAATTGCTGTGGCATCCCTGCCTCAGTCTTGGGTTTTAAGTGTATATGTTCAAGTAAGAGAAGACAGAAAAAGAACAAGACTTCTCGCAGCAAACATTTGTAAAAGTTTATTGAGGTCTTCAGCTAATGTGAGAATTCACTGTAATCTAGGACTTGTCTCCCAAAGATAAGCCTATGCTGTTGTATTAGCGCAGTTCTTCAACTTCCAATCAAGACCACTCAGTTACACACAGGGTCCTCATTCTCCTCTCTGTGGCTCTGGTTTGGAGAGAATCAGGTGACTCTGCAGACAGTGAAAATTAGGCAGAGGGATGGCTGGTACATACTTGAGCTCTCACCCTACTGATATGTAGTATCCTCGTAACAGCAGTGAACGCACAGCCAAGTGAGCTCTGTCTCCCATGGAAATGTAAGAAATTTTGTTATTCTTGGCAAATGGAGCTGTTGGCCACTGTTTTTAATCTGAGCATTTCAATGCATTAGGCTCAGGCCACAGTAGCAGCCCAAGCACCAAGATTTTGACTTTGATGGAACATCAGAGTGAAAAGGAGAGGTAGAGTCTGCCGTGCGCCCAGCAGCCAACGCTGCTGAAGGGGGATGCTGCTGCCGAGATGTGCTGAATCAGTGCAGGCTTTTGGAGAAGGGCCAGGCGGCTCCCAGCCCGTCTGAAGAGGAAGGCTGGTGGGTGGTTAGACACTCCACTACTCATCCCAAACAAACTCAGCGCTGGTGGGAGAACACCACCTGCTAGTGCTGGCAAAAGCAAGCGAGTCTTCCCACATGCAGGCAGGCATGCTCCACCCCATTTAAAAACAAAAAAGTTGACCCTGTAGTGGTAAATCTGACATATGCAAATGCCATTTGCACACAATTATGTCTATACATTGAATAGTGTCTTAAACACAGGGGTCATTTTCTTAAGTATGAGTTTTGTATCAAACATTTGGGGTTCTGTGTGTACTATGCGGTTCAGTATATTCATGTGTTGTAATGATTTTCACTGGCTTAATTTTCAAAAGCAAAACACTTTCTACATTTTTTTCAGGACTAGCTGCTGTAAAGTCATATTAATAAAGCTGAATTTTAAAAGCTCTCTGTAGAAAAGAATATTGTAACTCACATATCAGAATGCTTGAGGAAATTTACTTGTATGTCAAGAGAACACAAAATGCAGACGAAAATGTGAGAAACTTTTCTAAACAAAAATCTGAAAAGCTCATCTCCTCTGAATTATTTCAGCAGCTGTTCCTTTACAGATCCAGAACTAATAAGAGATAAAATGAGCTTTTAGTATCTAGAAGACAAGTTAAAAATAAATGCCATGATTTGCCTCCACTCACTTTTAATACTTGTATCCACGCTTACAAATTGAACTAAAGCTTAAAACAAATTAAAGCTGTTATACCAATGTTGCTTTGTTTGCATTCAATTCCTCCTTTGCCGTACCTCTTCTGAAAGTAAGCTTTTGTGGCAAATTTCCGAGCACTTCTACAGTAAATATTCAAAAGTTGAATTCCAAAAGGACAGGAGATTTATTCTGCCTTAATCCAACACCTAGTTCTCCTCAAACACTAATAGCTTCCAAGAGCCATCTTCATCACACCTACCATTACCCACATAGTTCTATGACTGCATGTTTACAGATTTTTACAGAACAATAACAAGACCATTTAAGTAAAAGATTAAAGTTACTGATGTGACATTAGCAGAAACTCTCAGTGACTTCAGCCAAACAACATATCATACTGAATTTTTCCCAGCTTGCAAAGAACAAGTATAACTCAGTGTTAAAACCAACACCACTACAATCTTCAAAATTGATCTATAACATACTTCAATTTCTAGCTGAAATGAAAATGCAGCTCTGATCTGGAAAAACACCAATGGATATTGGTCCACTGATACATTTTTACTTACAAACCCAATACCTCAGAGTCTGATGCCTCCATTATTAAGTGTGTTTGGGAATGAACCACATGGTTTTATAAGACTGTCAGTTTAACAAGCTTTGATGGACAATACTTGCACGTCATTAGAGACATTTTAATAACCTGAAGACACGTCAGAACGTACACTGCTCAGTTAAGATATCAGAAGAACAATATTGGATTATTATTTTTCATCTCTTTCCACAGACTCTCACCAAGATTTTGCAATAGTTGACCTTTACACTTGGAACATCAGCAAATTATTATTTAATCATAAGTGAAATAAATTGGGTGCTTTGCCTTCGTTAATAATTCATTCATCTGGATTTAAAAAAAAAATCTATTAATTAAATACAATTGCCACTCCATGGATATAGATATTCCCAAATTGGCTTTGAGTTCAGTGAACTCTGGAGAGGTTCATTAGCTCAGATGCAGCACCACAGGAATGTAGCTAAATGGATTCCAAAGCCATTTTGGGTCCAGCAGAGGTAACAGAACCAATTTGTTTCTGCACACATCTTGAGCTCAGAAAGCTGCCAGTGCTGAAATGGCTCCACGCTGAGCTAGTTTGGATGCCTCTGATCTTCGCTCCCAGGACTTGGACTTGCAATACAGCATAGTGGAGAAGCATTTAGCCACCCATTACCACAACCAGTCCTGAGGGGCTTTTCTATCCAGACAGAACTATGACATGGCACAAACAGGACTAGCAAGAGCATCCAAGCTGCAGAAATGCAGCTCCAGCAAGGCCACTGCTGAGCCAGAACTAATCCCCAGGGTGATTACTGGGTGAATCCATCTTGGACTTCCGAAGTGTCTGACAGTAACCACAGCATCTCATGTTGTCCCAGTTATCTAGGATGTCCAGCCCCCCGTGATGCTGGATAGCAGAGAGTTGGTTACACAACATCCCAATCAACAGAACATAAATCTGTTTGAAGAAACTGAAAACTAAAGAGAGCACTGAAGAGTTCAGTTTTAATTAGTGCAAAACAGTTTCTCATTTTTTCCATCTCAGAGGACATTAAAACATACTTTGTATGTTATATAACACTTAAGTAGAAAGAAAAGTTAAAATACAGGAGGAGGTTTATTTCTTCTCTGTTTTCCCCCATTCAGGAGGCTATATAACAAACATGAAAGTGGCAATTCATTTCATGTCAGTATCTCATAATCCAAAGCAACATTCAAATTTTATTAAAATCCAACTACGGGATTCTTATAGAAGATTTGTTTCTCTTTGTTAGTTCATTTTGAAGCTGTTTGACATTAACCTCCCCACTGATACCTCTTATCACACTGGAGTTGCAGCCTAAGCATCCAAAATATCAACACTCTTTTTTGAGGCTTCCCTAAAACAATGGAGCAGGTTTCTATGGAGGAAATTTCCATCCTCAGAGAAATTCAGAACTCAACTGGGCAGGTCCTGATCAGCCTTATCCAAGCTGGTTCTGCTCCGAGCAAAGACCAGACCAGACATGACCTCCAGAGGTCCCTTCAACCTAAATTACTCTGTGATTTCAAAAGCAGCACTGGAGTTTCCTGTGGTACAACACGGAGAGGTCAGAAGTTGTGCACTGCCCCCAAAGAGGCAGGGTGGGAGTTTCGGCACTCTAAAATAGCAATCACCAAGCAATGTCACTGACATTACTAAAGCAATTCTGAATTTCAAGGCAACAGCAAGAGCAAAGCATTCTCTTTTCTCATGCTGTTTCTATACTGCTATGTGTCAAATTCTATCTCTATTTTACCAATAAAACCCCAGTGGCTTTAATTATTTCTCACTTGATTTACATTGACAGAAAGGAGATGCTTTTGGTATTTTAATTACCATAACTGAGAATTGACACATGAATATGTTTTCGCAAAAACCTCATTCCCATCCTCCCCCATTTAAACACCACATGAACTCACTAGGTAACCTACATTATAAGTTGCACTTGCACAGAATAACTAACAAAGACAGTTTCCACCCCAACACATCACAAAGAAATACACAACCCTCTCTTTAATGAGAAAACTTCAGTGTGTCACAATGCCTTGAAAGGAAAAAGACACTTGTAAGGAAAAAATCGTAATTGGTAGTGGGTCTCATACAGCCACATAAGAGCTCTAATCCAATCACTAAATAGCCATATGCTCTGTTCTAAGCACTCAGCCAGTTCCTTACCATTACTCTCCAGAAATAACTGTGCTTTGCAATTGCCCAGCTGGGCATTTAAAATGTTCCACAAAGGTCTGGTGCCATCCGTTTGGTGGAAAAGAACATCACATCTTCATGGTCCTTGCAAATTCATCCCATTTTTATTTTTGAGACCAAATGTTGAAATAGAGTAACAAAAGCAGTCCCAAAACTCTGAAAACATGAAGAACTGCGAAATGCCATTCTAGATATTTATAGGAAGCCCTAATGGAACTGGGAGAAATGTCACACATCTCCAGGTCTGCCTTCTAATTTCCTCACTTCAAGACAAAGATCTGTAATACATATAAAATGCACTCAAACTATTAAGCAACATTGACTTTCCAGTCTAAAACTGGGATCAGTATTCATTCCTTGCCCACACAGAAGGCCTCAGAGATGCAACAGGAAACAGACACCCATTCTTGGACTGAATGTCCTCTTCTCTTGGGGATTTAAAAAAGATCCCCTCCCAACCCCCAGCTCAAATGTTCTCTTTTATGAAGTGTATATCCCAGCAGTCCTAAAGCAAGGCTTGACTAAGAGACATGTAAGTATTAACCGATAATCATTTATGTGTTGTATGTTAGACTGTAGTCAAAAAATGAGAATAGCCCTAAAATAATAATAGCCTTGCTCACCCAATGGACTCAGTCCCCTACATTCACTGGATGGTGAGTGGGTGTCAAACCAGGCAATAAACAGTACTTGGCACCGTACTCTTCGGTCTTTGGAGGTACCTGCATCTTCTGTCAGCTGTACAAGGATCAGTAGTTAGACTGGGACAGCTGAAAAGGACTTCTGCTGCAGATCAAGTGTCTCTATGGACTCTGAGCATTTTCTTTTGTGGTATTGCCTTCTTTTAAACAAGTATCAGATTTTTGATACTTCAATTGAAATATGAAGAAAGGTATTTCATCAGCACTTAAAAATAAAAATATCCACGTGAAAGGAAATAAATTAAAAGCTGTCTCCTCTCCTCCAAACACACAGAAAACAAAATTGTCTTCAAATACTATAATTTTCACAACACGGTTCATCAATATTCTATCTGTACCTAGTGGCTAAAAATGTGACTGAAGAGTACAATAAGAACTCAGGAAGATCTGGCTGGATTAATTAAATCCCTATTTTTCATAAGGAGAATTTCTTATGTACTTCATATTTCAGATTTCCCAATATCAAATCCTCTCAGTCACAGTATGAACTTTGTAATGTATTTCAAGAGCACACTCCTGTGAACTTCACAGAAAAAATTTCTCTCATGTACTGTATGTACATATCACCCTGTCTGATCAGTCTGTAGCATGCAGACCTAGCATATTTGCCTATCTGCATATTTGCAAATGCAACTTGTATCCTCTCTGAAACTGCTATGAACAGAAGTATATTAGGAACCTTAGATTTGGCCTGTTTGCACAAAACTCAAAGTCATGCCAAGGCAAAGCAGGAAACTTGGAGCATTCTTCTCTTCAGGTCTAGTTAATAGGATTGTTTTTACAGAACAAAAGAACAAAGCATAAATATTTAATTCTTATGACACACAAACACTGTATTGTTTTCCTGTTGGTATGGATAACGCTCCTGTTCATATTGTTATTGCTATACAATTAGATTAATGTAAGCACAGCATGCCACCTCTGCACTTGAGGAGCTAGCGAAGATAAGAGGCGTTTCTCAGCTTTAGCAAGGGTGGGAATACTCTGTGTCAAGGAAGAAGCACATAATGCGTTATTTTCTCACAAAGTCAGGTCACAGAGTACAGTTCAGCTGTTCACTGGGACAAAATACCCATTATTTGCAAGACTTTAAATCAGCAACACAATTCTTAAAACTGATTTTATTCTTATTGGTATTATTTTATAAATAAATAATGTGAATTAGTATTTAATTGTTTCAACCTGAGATTTTAATTTTTCACCTATCAGTATGGGAAATTTCTTGGCAGCCCTGGAGGCTGTGTGAAAATTAAATTTTTTGTTTAATTATAAATTGGTTTTGCTGTAATGGTCGAGGCTTTAATTGAAATATTTTAATTAAGTGCTTGAAGCAACACAATGCCAGGTTTTTGCTGGAGACCAGCTTATCTAACAGTCTGGAGTTTCACATTCACTCAGCTCCTGTGCTGAGCATACAGACAGCTACAGAATCAATTGTAACTGCTGCTCCCACCTGGCTAATGGCATGCAAAAAGACAAACAGCGAGTACATTCAACTACACACCTTAGACCATGTTAATAATTTGGGCAGTAAAAGGTGGTAGTTAAGACTGTTTAAAAACAATTAGAACGAGTTAAAGAAAGATAACAGCAGTAGCATCTTGTTCAAAATGTGTTGTGATCTGCACAGATATACCTCCTGCCTCCTGGCAGCCCTCCCAGGAGGAACAAGTGGCGGACAGGGCTATCAGGTTGCTCTCCGATGACAGCCAGGCCATGGCAAAATGTACATTCCAGCAGGGAATGCGGCTCTCTTCTTCTCCAGACAGAACATCAAGATTGAAAGCACTTGGAGGGTTCATAAATAGCAATGTCAACACTATTAAGATTTCAGGAGTGTGGAGAGGGGGGAAAGGTTCGATTGCTTTTTAACAGATTAATTTCCACATTTGAACATTTCAGAAACAACACGATCTGTCTCTGGTGCCCCTTCTGATGACACTAACAAAGAAATGGGATCTCAAAGTACAGAGGAAACTAATAACAGCAGCAGCAGAATTTCAAACTTGTAAAACACTATTTATCCAAAAAGTCTGAAGCATTCTGGAAAGAGACATCAGGCAGGTGCTGTTTCCTGAATACATGGGCAAGAGTGGCAAAACAGTAACACCGATCACCTGCACCAAATCGATCTGCAAACATCCGTGTGGCTGCTCTGAGAAGTAAGCTGTAAACCATTTTATCTGTTAGCATTGTGTTGGGTAAAAGACCCAAGCCTCTGAAGTTTTCAAGCACTAACAACTATGGAAACAACCCCTGCAACATAACAAATGGGTTAAAAACATACATACTTTGTTGCAGATCACATCAA
>NW_010180039.1:22557-43267 GCF_000695765.1 Mesitornis unicolor | reverse complement strand
TAGGGAAACCACATGAGAACCAGAAGAGGCCGTTACAAATGAAAGATACTGAAATATATGCATGAGTTAACAAGGTTTGTGGGGAAGAACTTTCCCTTCATATGCATTGCAATAACAGGAAGATATTGTTATTAAAGAAAGCCCTCTTCCTTTCTACTAAGCAGTGCCTTCATTGATCAAATAACTTAAGATCAAACAACAGATAACTACAACAAGGTTACACTGTACTTGACAGTAGATTAATTAAATTACACAAGAACATACTGATTCATACAACATATCTTGCCTTCAGCAGAAAACACTTAAGAAGAAAAGGAAGAAGGACAAGTACTTAGTGCAATTATGCAAAGGAGACAGACAAAATGTCATTTCAGAAAACAAGTAACGGCTGGGTCAAGTAACTCGGTAGAGTAGTATTTCAAAATGTAAGGGTGGAGCACTGCAGGGTGTTTCTTGTCCTATTTCTCTCATATTCCTGTTCTGCATTGGGTAGTACAATTCATTCTGACTGACTGAAGAAGAAAAGCCTGCCAACTAATCTTAGAAGCCAAGGGAGAGAGATTAACAGAGGAAATGAGTAGGCCTGGGCTTCAAAATCCACCTTCTCCAATTTCCCCTTCTTCCATCTCAAGTGCATAACAAAGCTGTTATGAAACCACATGTTGTAGTGGTAAAAAACATTTTGTTCTTTTAAATATCTCTGAGTCAAGAACATGGCCAAAATCGTGCCTGAAAGCTGAAATGGCTTGTCAGAGTTGGCAGGATAAAAAATTCAGGAAAATTGAAAAATTCTCAGCTGGTAGAGATCACTTTAGCTCCTTTAATCCACATTGCTATGCTGATCCACACCAGCTGAAAATCTGAAACTTCTTTTGTGCCGTGCTATTTTTAAGTAGCTAAACTTCAGCCTTGAGTATAATTGTTCACTCCTATGGTACTGAAAGACCAGAACAGTGCAAGTAAAAAAGAGCCATCAGCAACATGTTCCAGTCACTCACCAAATCCTTCATGTGCCCATCAACTCTTTTTAGTGCTATTAAATTACCTACAGCTGTTCCCAAGTCTCTGCTGGGAGCTACAATGACAAACAGCAAAGGCCCCAAAAGTGGAAGCCTTTCTGCTTTTAATGTTCCCTCCTGTTCAGACCACTTATGCCACCTGTGTTTTCTATTAGCCACTTTGGTGGCCTGTAACATTATCACTCTTCCAGGGCAAGACATAACCTCAGCTTTTGCATCGCATGTTACCCAATCTTTTCTTCCATCACTAACTCTCCCCAGGGAAATGAACTGTAGTGTCTCTTCCCATCCAGAAATCCCTTGGCCTCCATGGTGAGAAAAAACTCCCTGGCAACACCTAGATCTATTAAATCATACAAAGCCAAGCTTTGGGAACAAACGGAGTCTGTCAGAGGGTTGATGTCATCTCTCAGACACTCACCAGGGTGACAATGGCACATTCAGCAGTCAGTTGAGCAGCACTGAACAACGTCCGAACAAAGCGGTAAATCTGTTTCTGCTCCGGGTCATGTTTGTCATAGTCTGGTGGCACTTCGGATTTCTAAGGAAGAAATACTTCCAAATAGGTGACTGAAACAAAATGAAGCAGACAGAAAGGAAGACAGTTCACATGAAAGGGAAGAAGAGGCAGATGAACTTACCGAAAGGGGATGAAGATTTTCATCAAAAATATCTAAGAGCATTCTTCCGTCTGTGTCCCTAAAAAGTATTAAAACCAAAGTAGTGTCATTATCTGAACATGACAGCAGGCAGCTCTCAGACAGAAGTGCATCGTCAAAACTCCAATACTCCTCATGTTGCAGGGTGCTTAGAAACACTGCAGAAATGTGATTTTCAAATAGATGATGGCTTTATTGTGCCGTAAGGTTCACGTGTAATATGAAACCCGTATTACAAAGTATGCTAAAATTTTCAGCTTTCAAAGCCCAAGCCACACAGCTCTTGTGCTCTCTACTATGAGGCTTTTTCACACCCTAAGAGGTACAACTATAAATTCATAACAAAATTAGCCCAGCTTACTCTCCCATTCTTAACTTCACCATGTCAATCCTTGCAATTTCTTAATTCTTCCTCCTCTTCTACCGTCAACATTGTGAACATTTACAAATATGCAACACTGCTTCTACAGTTATCCTTAAGCTAATACATACATACTTCCCTTTTTATGTATTTAGAAAACTCTACCTTGCTCATGATTTCCGAAAGCAAAAAGAAGTACACACAAAAAAATTCAGACAAAATAATATTCCTATTCATTAGCTTTACATGCTGTTTCTATTAGATCCCTGTTGCTCAAGATCACCATGCAAGTTGATGCAACTTCACAAGCCTAACATCCAGTATGCAATATAGGATTTTTGCTGTGTGTAATCCTGGCAGTAACAGTAACAATCACAAAAGCGAGTGGTATAACAGTACCAGTGAGAACTGGACCCTTTCTGGACAGATGCATCCATGTGACCTACTTATTACAATCCCTTCTTTATTCATAGCATCCCTGGTACTGTGGTCATAGAGTCCTTAAGAGAGGAAACCACGGAACAGCACGTGTCTCTCAGAGCATGCAAACACGAGTTTTACAGTGGATTCATGTCTACAAAACGTACTTATTAGCACCTAACATTTAAACCTCAACATCAGAAGATGACATTTTTTTTCTGCTACAAAGCCTGCCAACACTGAAAATAAAACTTTTTTTCAAAAAAAGAAAAAGAGTAAGGAGTACCTTAATTAAAACAAAAAAACCAGATTGAGATAATTACTGAAAAATTCCTAATCAGCCAGGATTTTAGGCGAGACACTTTTACCCCTACATAAAAAGGCTACTATCTTAATGCAGAAGTAGTCTCACTGGAATCATTGATGTGCTATAGTAAACTGTGGCCCTTCACAATGAGGGGAGAGAAAGAAAGAATTTCCTATTTTATTTTTTCATGCTGTAGCTGCTGCATGCTACAAAGGTACACTTGATTGCCCTCAAACAATCTATCACTCACGCAAAAAAAAAGAGTTGCTAGGTTTTCATCTTCATTAGAAGAAATTCACATTGTTTTCTTTCAAAAATGAACCACCTACTAATTGATCAAAGCATTTTTTTGTGGTTAGTCTATTGGGGTTTACTTTATTTTATTTGCTTATTTAGCAGATTCACCAATACTTACGCATTTCTCCAAAAACAAGATAGGTGTAGAGTCTTTTACCACTTGTTGAATAGCTAAGCACAACAAAAGCTGCAGAAAACCAATCAATATAACAATGACAGGAGACACTGGGAAAAGAAGGAATGATAACTAGAATGTTATAGCCAAATGAAATGAAATGACTATTCCACTTCATGTATAGTTTCTCAAAAAAGCAGGGATTGGTGAGAGTTTGGAGTATTACAATGTAATTTAGTTTTAAGTCTACTGTGCAGGAGAAAAGGAACAAAGAAATATTGTGTGAAAAGAATTCTTCTCTGGCAAAGCAGGTGCTTGAGTTGTTTTCTGTCAAAATCAACCTTGAGTCTATATAAGAGTTACAGTGGTTTCATAGTCCACACCCTCTGTAATGAAACGAAATCTACCACATACGTCAACAACTTCCTTTTTGCCTATAATGGCAGGAAGCAGAACATATGTTTTGTTACTGTTGTTTCAGCAGCAAGAAAAACTGAATGCTGTTATCACGTTGTCCCTCCGTTCCTAAATCAGAGGCAACTGAAGACAGAACAGTCATTTCACATCCTTCATTTCAGAGTTGCTAATTGATGTACACGAGCCTGCTACAGCATCACTGCCAACACCATCTGTCCTGAGTGCAGCAGAGGGTACATTTACAGCACATCTCCCCACCCCAGCCAGCTTCAGGAGGGAGCAGCAGCCACCAGTTCTTCCTGAACAAATCACCTCTCCATCCCAAAAGCGGCAGGACAGATAGCAAGTTTCCCCAAGAAGATAACTTTCAGAAAGTATTAAACACAACGACATGGGAGTCTTTATTTTATAATGGTTTAGCCTCTCTGTTTACTACTTGTAGGTCAAATTTGTAACAAGTTCTGTAAGACCACGAATAGGCATATTTTACTGCAGACAGAAATCAGCTCCATGGCAATCTGCGCAAATTAAGTCTGGCGTACTTTGGCTCAGGATTCATCCTGCTCCACTGTGAGCTCTTCCTGAAGTTTCTCACCCTTTGCATTCCCTTATGTGCCTCTTTCTCCTGAGCCTTTCACTCAGCTGGCATGATAGGTAACAGAGCGCTTAAGAATAACTTATTTCCACAAAACTTTAGAGTCTGATTCTCTTTGAGATATCTGTTATTTAGTCAGGCATAGTAAAAATTGACTAGTTAGCCAAACTAACCCAGGGAAAGGGGAAAAAGGGAACCACAGATGGATCAACAAGTAATCCAAGCATCATCAGTAACGCCTCATTTCCTGGGAAATGAGATTAAAAGTTTGGGAAAAGATTTTACTCCAACTTTTGCTTTACATATTGCCATGTTTCAGCCCAAGGCCCACTGAAGTCTTGGAAAATCTTCTAAAAGCTTTCAGCAGGGATCAAGCCTTAAGCCTTTCTGCCCTTCTGCACTTCTAAAGGTTTCTCTTTAGATGTCAGTCTTGTTTCAAGAAGTGAGACAGGCTCCAGTGACCTGAAACATGGTCCCGAATGACGAACCAGCTTAACTTTAAACTTATGAGTAATTCCTTTTGTTCTAGTCAGACTTCTTACAGTCCAGAAGAAATAACGCGTAAGTGGCTTGTCAGACTGAGATCTAAGCCAAGTTCTCTGAAAAGACACATTGAAAAGCCATGGACACAAATGCCACTTAAAGTATTTATACAATCTGGCCTTAGAAACGTCAGGAAATATTATTTTGTGATACTGTGACATATCATGAGGACAAGGAATTTAAGATACAAAAGCGCAATTCAACATGAGGAAAGCTAATTTATGTACCAAGTTACTTTTTAGAGAACCTATTTTCTATTCAATTTCAACTTGACTGAGCAGAGATCTAAAACATGCTACACCAGAAGAGATAAGCCAGGACCTGCTCTTTCTGAGGCATCTTGAATTACATCTATTCACAACGACACTCTTACTATATAATTAATGGGTTTTATTTAAAAAAATCCATTAACATTAACAGATCATTGATTTACCCAGTTTACTTTACAAAGGTGTAGCCAAAAAAATAAATCTGAAATACACTATTCAGTTTTCTCTACATGCAATTTGCAACATATGCAACAATGCAGAAGTGTCCAGTGCACGTAAAACCAAACACTGAATCATCAAAGTTTTTCAATGCTCAACTGTACTTCCACATTTTTATGGTTTGTAATCCTTTAATTTTTATTTTTCTAAACAAAATAAGATCTATTAAAAATATAAAAAAAAACCACATTTTGCATTTCTAACATGGAAAAGAATAAAACTACTACCCAAAAACATTTAGAAAGGAAACACATCATGGATTTTTAGGGTTCGAGCAGTTCATTTGTTTAGATTAAAGATATTTTTCAGTACAAGATTTCATTAGTCACATACCTGTTTTTGATGTGGTAATATATTGCAAGAGCTACACTGTAAAGAAAAATACAGAGTTAGTATCTCAAAACTGTTAAATTATGTTATTTGTCATATTAACATGCAAATTTAAAACCTAGCACAATGCATGACAAAAAGTATGTTCAACAGCCTATTTTCTTCTGTTCACTCTTAGATACCAGGAAAACTGCTGTAAATATAGACAATTTTATAGTATTTGTTCAGCACACTCCGAGTGCCTCTTCTTTACTAATAATGAAGTACTTTACAAAAATACTCATATTCCACATACCAAGTGGCACATACCTTGCATTTAATGCCCTACTCTACTAAAATCAATGCTAAAAAACTCCTGTTGACTTCCAAGGTTGCAGATAAGGCAACACAGACATTGGACAGTCTCTTTTACTGTTTGCTAATGTTGCCAGGCTAACATGAAATGTTCTAATCACCATTAGCTTATGACTTTATGTTTAAATCCATTAACTTTTGGCTGACTTTCTATGTAGCTACTCACATATCAGACTCAAAAACCAGGCTCCTACAGTTTTATGGCATCAAGCTACTTATTTTAACTCAGGAAAGACAATTCCCTGAATAACTTAGAGCGTTACACATTTTCCATGTTCTCAACCACACACTCAAGTTCATATTCTGAGCAAAGACAAAAACTCTCCTTATATTCACAGAAAGCGAAGATTTTAATTATGTACACAACTTACTGATCTCATCCACATTTGAAAATGAAGAAAATTAAGACATGGCTTCTTCTGGTTACTCTCCAGTTTCCAGCCCACAACTCCAGCATTATCAAAGGACACGTCTCTATGAGATGGAGCTTTAGTAAAGGATAAAAGCAGAACCAGCATCCTCCCTCTACTTGTTCCAGCAGCATAAAACCCAGTCAGAACTGAAGGGGAAGGAGGATGGAGTTCACCAATTCTATTTGTTGTCAATTTGTTTTGTCAGTGATTCACTGTAAGATGCTTCTGTCTTACATTGACACAAAATTCCCCTCATTTTCTTCTCCACAAAAGGCCTTTTCAAAGAGTCAATTGGTTGCTTCGGCTGCTCTGTAATACTATTCCAGAAATTTTACATGAAAATTGACATACTGCATGTTAGGAAAACAGTATGTTGGAGCTATCAGAATTATTAGAATTTTAAAGTATTTCAGGATTGGCTTTTTTTGTTTGGTTTTGGCTTTTTGTTGGTTTGTTTGTTGGGTTTTTTTTTAACAGCTCCATAGTAGTAAATATTTTTTCTTAGTTGAAAGTAAATATATTTTAGCAACTTTGTATGAGCATTATAGTTTTTACCTGGGTGCATTATTGGTTTTTAGATTACAGATGTTTTTAAATTTTTCTATAGATACCTAAGGAATTAAGAGATACTGTGTACTGAGGACATTTAAAGGATGCAGTCCTCACTTAACACAAAAAACACATGTATGAATGAATTTGATTGACTGAAAGCTATTCACAAAATGACTTGGTTCTGAAATTTAATTTTAAATTATGCCCCTAGGAACACACTTACAGCTCCAGTTCACTTTATGAAAGCAGACGCAAGAATCTACGTGCAGAGCTCTGCTTGGTGTCCATATGGTTGCTTTTGCAAAAAAATGTCAAATTAAGTTTAGAAAATATTTACTATTTTGAATCTGAAAGTCTTCAGAGCTGTAGCAGATTAACTCAGATCCAAGTTTCATTCTGTTTTTCATATGCTGGTTCAGACAGCTCTCAATGTGAAGAAAAGCAGCTTATGAAGCTTCCCAAAACCTGATCCTGCCACCCCACCAACACTGCAGATCTTCAGTAGATGCACTATTATTTTAAACACACCGGTGCATAACATGACCCCCAAAAAACAAATGAGCTGGCCGAAATACATCCCTCAAATTTACCTACGTACAATATTCATTTACCTGCAGAGACTGCCAGGGTCAGGGAAGAAACAAAGTTGTACAACAAAAGCAATAATCCTGCAATCCCCACCCTTAAATCTGTTAAATGTGCAGCCAGACAGGAGAGGAGAGCAAACAGACTCCTCAACCAGAGGCCTCACATGCCAGAGTCCGGTTTCTCACCCCATGTAACCCCTTTTCAAACCCTCTGACCCCTGACAGCTTCCAACCCTTTCCACACCAGTCCCAGCCCTGCACAGTTCCCCACCCTGGCCCAGTGCCGGCTTCTCCAGCCTAACGTACGCCTCTCCTCCCTACAGCTCTGCTTGCACCCTGAGCCTCTCCCAAATGTCACCACCTTGCTTACCCCCGCAGCTTGTCTTTCTGCCTCCCCTTTCACAGGGTTGCTGCCATCCCCCATGGCCAGCTAAAATGGCTTCTCGGTTGCTGTGTCCAACTGAACCCACCTCTTCTCTCCAAAAAGTCTCAGGTCTGACACAAAAAGGGACCTGAAACCCCCCCACCAAAGGCTGCACTTAAAGAAATCTGACTGCAAAGGATTTTAGAGCTGAAGAGCATTACATTCCAAGAGGCAAAAAACCCCCTTAAAAACATTTTTCCAGAGTTCATCTGAATTATTCTTAAGTTACTAATTAAGAAAACTTGAGGAAAATCAAGACTGTATTTCAGGCAGAAACAGCTGATAAGAAATTAGGTATCAGTCTGACTGCAAATCACTTCTCCACTCCTCTCTTTTTCTTAATACTAGACATTAAGGACATGTTTTACTGACCACCAACAGTACAAACTCCTTTGGATGTGTTAGTTTGAATATATTTGTCCCTCATGCATCTCTCAGTCTTTGTAGCACAGACTTTGTCTTAACAAACTTTTGCACTTAAGTACACCAAGGTGTCCTACAAACAACTCAAGAGAGTACATCAGCAACCATAATAAGCAAACAGCATAAAATGCCCAAGCATTTGTTCTCTCATTTTCCCCCCTTACAGTACAAAATGTAAAGAACAATACACTATAAATAAAATTTTCATTTCTCTCCGAGGGTAAAAAGGCAGCAGTGAAACCTGAAATTAACATCTGAGATGTCACCCAAGGGTAAGCCCATGTGCACGCCACAAACAAAGCTCCCCAAATCTGTGCGACAAAACTTCCAGAGCCCTGGTACTCAATCTGGAGGCAATTAATTTCCATTACAAAAAGAAAACTGTAAGAGAAGCTTAGCAAATGAGCATTTTCTCACTAACAGAAAAGAGCTCTTTGATTTCAGGATATTTCATACAATTCCTAAATTCTGGATAAACAAGTATCCAAGCAAATTTTGAGAAGCAAGCACCCAGCACAAGGATTTCAGCTGCCAGAACGTGAGGTCCTTATTTGCTGCTTTCTGGTGAGATATCCAGTATTGGGAGTTTGATTCTGCACAGACCCAAAATCAGAGTAAGACCTGTTTTGCTCATCCCAAGACCTGTGAAGCTTGCTTAGTAATGACTCAGAACTTTGTGCATTTATATGCATATACATAATGTAGGTTCCAGGAAAAAAAAATAAATTACAAAACCCACCATTTGATGGTATACTTGAGGTTTGGTTGACTGACTGTGCTGTCATCCAGGAAAATAGTGGAGCAGGAACTGTACTTCCTTCTTAACTGCCCAGGAGGATGCTATGAAAAACATGCAAAAGAACAATGGCAATTACGCAATACCAGAACAATTTTCTGAGATATAAGAATTCAGAAAAAACACATTTCTCTGTCTCTCACAATGACGCACATGGTAACGTGATCATGTTTTGAAGCAGTTCAGAAAGTTCAGAAATAATTACCAGTGCAAAATTCACAGCAATCTCTGCCAGAGCCTTGCCTAGTGCTTTCAAATCCCAATCTCCCCTCCAGCCCTCCATTCCCAAAAAGACATGCACAACTTTTCTGCAAAATTACTCAAATTAAATACAAACATTTGTAAAGCAAAGATGAACAAGACCTATGTTTCTGTCCTCATTCCAAAAGAACAAATGAAAGAATGAAAAATAAATCATGTTATAAATGAAGACTGGTTTAGACACAGATACAAAACCATGCTTGGAGAAAAGAAAAATTAAAAAAAACCCCATGCCACCAAAAAAAAAAAGCCCTTTCATGAATGAAACAGGAGAAAGATCTTTACAGGAAAGCTACTAAAAAACTTCAAAAGTCACCAGGGAAAAATCAGAAAAAATAATTCATCAAGAAAAGATTGTTACTAGGAGGAAAATTGATCAAAGAATGCAAGAGAATGTGGATATGCAAATTAAAAAAAAAATCAATAACATATCTCTTAACAGAAAAAGTTTGCAACAGTTTTCAAACCTATTTCTGCCCCACCACAGAAAACATTGGAAAGCTCTGCCACAAAACCACATTTGACAACACTGCTAAATTCTGAAGATTTTTTTGCTGAGAGGGCTTCTCCATCTGTTCAGAGTAGCCAGCACTGCTCCAGTCTAAGGAGAACAGTTTCTTCCTATAAGCTGATAGTCATTAATGTTCTTTGATTTTATCCTTGCTTATTCTGCCTACATGAGTGAACTACTTGACCAAGAACCTGTGACAGCAGAGTTAAGACCAGCCCAATTACATGTTTAACTTACCACAGAGCAGATTTAAAATTCAGATGGCACATCCACATGACAATTTTAATTTGCGTTATGATTAATGCTGTTTCCAGCATTTCAGTGGAGAGACCAATGTCGATGCCATCACTTGAATCCACAGACATTCAGCAACTCTGAGCAACTGAATAACCAGGTCCTGTTACTCCAACCTCATTACAGCTTCCCCTGCCTAATTTCCACAACAGGTACTATCTATGTTGAGTGCCAGCCCTCCATCATCTCACTAACGTTTCCTTTTCCATAAGCAGCAGACTTCTTAGCAGCATTCATTAGACACAGAACAGACAGACTCCTGCTAAAACCTACATGCATCTGAGTCATCTTTCTGTTTTGCCCAGCCATGAGTAAAAGAGCATTTGAAGTCTTCCATTAACTGAAGAAGATAATTTTCTGAAGCTGTTGCAATTCTAGAAACACGTTCAAATTATTTCAAAGTTCACCAATAAATTCTATCAAGGTCCTTCCCTTGACCAATATATCTGTAGGCTGAACTGCTTTTCTTGGAAATTAAAAAGTTTACTGAAAAAAATGAAAAATATTATCCCCTCTCAAAAATTCTCCAGCAGTTTGGAAAGGTACTTTGCAATATTTTGGAAGCTCACAATCCATCCACTTTCCAAGCTATTATATGCAACGCTATATGCAAGGCAACAAACAGAAAATTTAGAAGCACTGCAAGCTTTAATGTCATAAAATGTATTATCTAGGAGTGATGTATAGAGAGAGAATGATTAAGGGACAGGTGATTTATAGGTTGTCTTCTACCACAGCTTAGTTCAAATTTCTGGATTAGACCATTGAGTATCTTCTGCAGGCATAATAAAGGCAAAGAAATTCAAAAAGAACTGAAAATGAGACAGTTTAGTGGTTGTAAAAAAAGGGAGTGGTACAGCCATTTCATCATCATTAAAAAAAAAAGCACATGGAAAGTTTTAATTCAACACTTCAAGTGTCAACATGTTTTAAACGCACAGATAAAATTTAAGACAAAAGGACTGGATTAATTCAAGGCAAGCATGAGTAAAAACCAGAAAACAACTATGTAGCAACACCACTATCAGATTTAAATTTTCTTATGTAAACAGCACTCTAACATTTCATACATGTCAGTAATTAGAGCCACACACCTTATTTCTGAAACTACTACATTAGAGAACTCTCCACGGTTTTCAGCCCACATCACACTTCAATAGGCTTAGAACTTTTCACACTTCAGAAAAATACGTGGTGTCTCTTGCCTTGCTTTTTCCTCATAACAACTTGGCAGGAAGGGGTATCTCTCCCAGGCTGAAAAGTGGTGCCAAGTGTAAACCTGCTATCTTGGGTATAAATACACATTTGTGCCATGTGAATAATCAACCCATCAGTAGATGAACATTCCCAGCTTCTACTCTGACATCCAACTGCAGCCATATGGTACGACAGGTAACAGATTTTCTGCCTTTTCCAAATTACTGGAAAACACCCTCGGTTTCACATTCTAGCTTGACTAACCTGGAAGACATCTCAAATCCCACAGTTCTGACAAATAGGATTTTCTGAATCTCCATCATAAAATGCTGCATGTGAACCTTCTCCATCCTTGCAAAGGAAAAAAGAGGTGACTGAGCATCACCTCAGCATTCAGCACCGTGCTGGAGAGAAATCCCCTTCCATGTCCATTTCAATAAGGATAAGTCCACACTCAAAACTGTACAGGAGCTTCACAGAATTACAGAATATTAGGAGTTAGAAGGGACCTCGAAAGATCATCCAGTCCAACCCCCCTGCCAGAGCAGGATCACCTAGACCAGGTCACACAGGAACGTGTCCAGGCGGGTTTTGAATGTCTCCAGAGAAGGAGACTCCAGTGCTCTGTCATCCTCACAGTAAAGAAGTTTTTCCTCAAATGCCTTCACATTTCAAATCCATCACAGCCAACAACAAAAATGTTCCATTTGGACAAGTCAGAGAAGCTCTAAGCAAGAAAAATCAGAACAGCTGAGAAAGAATATAGAGCCTGAAGAAATCAGCCCAATGGAATCCTTCTCAGGTGCTGTCCCACCAAGGATGACATGGCAAAAAGCAAGGACTGCTATAGCTCCTTCTGTAGGTCTTCATTTGCAAACATGACAGTGAGCACAGGACACCTGTGGAGCCTTGACAATCTCTGCTACTACAAATATTTACAAATTAAAAGCACCTCACTGATATGACATGGGATTCACTTTCTACGTACTTTAATTTGTAGTAGTAGTATTTTTGTACCCAGGCTGAGATTCAGTAGATGACACATCTCAACTTCGGCAAGACTTATGACTTCATAAAATTCCCAAAGGGCAAAACAAGGAAAACACAGTAGGTAAAAACTACTTGGAAAACTACACTCTGGTTACCCAGGGATAATTTTCAAATTGTAAGGTTAAAGTAAGGGACAATCCACAGACATCTGGTCTAATCAACGTAAAACATTGAGCAGTAATTTTGATAACAGAATCAAGGTATTTTTTACTGAATTTGCAGCTGGCAATAAGTTGCAGAGGACTCTCTTATAAAAAAAGGCAAGAAATCAGGCTGAACAACGTCCCGAGCTGAATTCTGAACGTATTTTCTATCATTTTGTGATTTCTTTTGGTGGAGAGGATTTGAAGCTCCTTATTCCACAAGCAGTTATTTTTATCACTTTAACCAAGGACGTTCATTAAGAAATACTGACGTTAGAGGTTACAATGAATACATAATAGCTGTTTTGTGGAATTTCTTTCTTTACAGGAAAAGATACATAATGAAAAAGTTGCTTTATAACTTGCTAAGCTTTTACATGTGTTACAGAACAAGCTCTAAGAGATCAAGATTCGATGTATTTCCATTAATGCCAGGTGTTTCTCGCTCTTAAAAACAGTTTTTTCCCTTGTGCACAGCTAGTACTATTGAAATATCACTGCTTTATTTTTGTCCCAGTTTCATCCTGAAACTTTCCAACTTTCCAAATCACGTTTTAAGATGTTTGAGCAATATGATTTACTTAAAGCTTACATAAAATACATCTCAGCAGAAACAAAATGGCTTTGTTTGCCACCAAAATCATACAAGCTCTGCAAAACTGCTTCTGTGTACCTGCTATGAAAGGGAGCACAATGAATTCCTAACTGATTCACAATGAGAATGCACAAAAGGATTAACTTCTCCCAGCATTCATTTTAGCATCACTCAGAAACTAAACCTGAATTTGTGGGGAAAGGGGAAGTGTTAGTATTTCTTTTGTTAAAATAGTCAGTTCAGGGCGTTTTTGGTTACAAAATTCTAATGGATGGTTGCATACCGACCAAAACTCACACCCAGAACTGACCAGAAGGGCTACCAGCCAGTCCTGTCCTGGAAGCCCTTTACCCACACTGGCGTGGCTCTCTGCCCTGGTGCTCAGCAGGATTTGTTCATTTGGGCGCAACACTTCCCTAATGAAGCGATACAGCTTTTGTACCAGAGCTGGCCTTCAGCCAGTCAGCTGCCACTGAGCAGAGGAGCTTCAGGCTTTTTCAGTGTTCTTTTGCACTTGTACATCACAAGATAATTTGCAGCTTCTGTCCTAAATAATGACAGTACTGTCTCTTCTTCCATCAAACCAGGTGTAAGTTACTGCATGATTTTAAAAGGTACTATTAAATAGTATTTCCCTCATGGAAAAATTGAGGCCTGCTTGCACCCATCTGTGGAGACATGCCCATTAGCTCCCAGGCAGTAAAGGCTGGCCAAAATGCTAATAGGCAAAACTGGCATGCAAAAGTACACATGAAGCCAAATTACAACAGCAAACACAAATACCAGGACTGCTTCTGACTTGGAAAAGGAAGGTTCCTATCTTGAGGATTTTCTGTTGCTTTAGGACATGATTTAGTTCTGACAATATTTTCCACAGAAGAAACATGAATTTACAGGCCAACAAAGAGCTTCCAAAATCAAGCAAGCCATACAATATAATGCCCTGCATGGCTTTGCAAAGTTCTGCATTTATTTTCATCTTGCATAATTTGATACTACAGCACAATTGCCCACATTTAGTAGGTAGATATGGGCATATTCACCTGAACAAAAGCTATAGGAAACGGCACCATTGTATGCTTACCTTTCTCTGCCAACATCTACAATTTAAAAAGAAAGATCCAGTCCAACCACTCTTAAGTAATACCCATGGTACCTCACCAGTTTGTCACGATTCAACCTTGTCCTCAGCTGATTACTCTCACCACTGTTTTCATTATGTTGAAAACTGATTTCTTAGACTAGATCTGTACTTGCCAGTTTTTGACTCTCCTCACTCATGTCAGCTATAGAAAACTCTGTCAGCATACCACCGAGCTCTGGGGACTCAGCAACCACTGGTAAACTCTTCTGCAGTGCAGACAGGCCCTACTTAACCACTGATAAAGCGCCCTGCTTTACAAACCTGAAAAGATAAAATATTTCTTTGAACACTAAAGGCAGCTCAAAGGCTTATATTTACATAGCATGTAACTGCTGGTGTTGCGCAATTTGACCAGAGAGACTTTACTAAGCTCCCAGCACAGCAAGTATTACATAGCAACCTTATAAAAGAACTCTCCTGCATGCTCCCACTCCACCTTGAAAGCTAACTTTTGTTCCTCCTCCTCCTACAAAAGTTTGCCACTTCATATAACTTATGAGTGCCTTAAGGAGCAGTAAAATTCTTCACCCTAGAGGACAGGAAGAGAAACAAGAGGTTGAAAGAAATTAGAAAAAAAAAATATTTCAACCAGTAAGTTTATGTAAGTCACTAAAGAAAACCTGTTAATTCTAACTTACTGGAAGTCTGAAAAAGCATCTTAAACAGCATCTGTTAAGACTGGTATCAGTAGAGGGAATCGGTTAGATGAGCCAGATGGCCTATAAAGGCCCTCTCTAGACCTGTTTTTTGTGATCTTGTAATAGGGAGCATTAAAGACCAGATTAAGCAATCCCTAAGAGAGTTTCAAGAGCACCTGAGAAGCCACTAATCTATCTTCCAGTTTATCTTGTTCTTCCCTGAGTAAGGAATGTTAATTAAAGTATCTTAAGGAATTTGGACAGCAATTATAAATCTTCACAATAGTCAGCCTCAAGCAATTAAGAAAAACAACATTTCACATTTTATGTTGTGCTTTGTACTTTTCATGGATTAAAGTACTTTTCAGACTATATTCACATTTCAGCATGTACCATATATACTCTTCTAGCTGAAAGTGTTTGATTACCAATCACATGCCTAGTAGTTTTACAATAGAGAATCAGAGCAGCCTCTTTATGCACTCTGACAAGAAAATCTGGGGGCTACACAGGCGCAAATACCATACATCATTTGAAACATGCAAAAGGCTCACAGAAATTGCTTGTGCCACACCACATACAGCAAAGGACCCCTCTGCGCTCTGCACTTACAAGGACCAGGGTTCTGACATGAACGATGCCCAGGAATTTTTCCGTAGGATGCTGAAGAAAAATTTGGTCTGTAACAGATGTTAGTTTTTTTATTTGGAATAATAAAAACAGTATTAAAAACTGCCAGGATTTGAACATGCAGTTGCCAGGACAGCAGACAGTGGGAGTCATGTCCAGATCCCTAAACAGGATGATGCTGAAAGGAAGCTGCTGCTACAAGGCTCATGAAGCGTCTCCAGAATTAAAAAACAAACGAATAAACAGAAATGCTAAGGAGATATTACTTCCCTTTTCCGCGAGATTTCTCTTCCTTCAGAAATCTTCCAATATGCAAAAAATCACCTTTATTTTTAGTGGACCTTACTGCTCATAAACAGAGATTCAACTTCAAAAGCTGACTAACTTAACTAATAACTAAAAAAAAAAAATCTTGTCAAGAAGAGAAGAAAGTCCTTTGGTAATCAGAGCATTTTCATCTTGTCTGAAAGCGGAAATTTCTAGCAAAAACTTGATAGAGAAATCAACTTCTCTCCTGCCCTGCTCCTTTCTCCTGCAAAAAAAATAATCATGCAGTACAAAGAACTAACTACTGCAAACAATAACAAAAATTTCACTTTTTCTTCACCACCCCCCTCAAAAAACCCCATAAAATATGTCTTCCTGTTTGCTTTCCTTGTACAGGCAGAGACACTGATGCAATCTCTCCTCTCTGAAAAAGGAAATGCCCCTATCTCAGTCTGCATCTTTATCCCCCTCAGCAGCTTGACTAAGCAGATTAAAAGCAAAGACAAGTGCACTCTGAAGCAGCATTAAAGCCAGAACAAAAAACAACTGCAGGTTAAATGTGAAAGGGAAGTAGAGTCTGCTGCAAATGATTAGAAATTAAAATATGCTGGAAGAATGCAAACACACCAGGTACACCGTAGGTAGGTAACTTCCAGCACCTACAAGGATGCCAGCGATCCAGCACCATCCCTAACCTGTCCTCCGTCTCCCTGGGTTTTGTGGGAAGATTGATCACACTGAGAAAGTGCATTTTTAAATGAGAAAGAGTCAATATTAGTTAAATTAATTTTTTTCCTAGGTAGCATTTTGAAACTGTATTTGTATAAACTACTATTCTCATCTGCTACTGCACAGAACTAGGGAAGCAGTTAAAAAAAAGCACAACTTCTCTTGATACTTCTCTTGCTAGCCAGACACACTGCTCACTTGGGAGATGTTCAACTCTCCCTGCAAAATAACCAATAAGATACTGCACAAAAGGATAAAAATATATTCTTGCTCATCTAGTTATTTGTCACAAAAGGAGAATAAGTCTAAAAGACTTAAAAAAGAAAAAAAAAAAGATGACGATATGGACAAAATCACAAGAGAGCATTGCATTATGATGAGGAGTTCTTGTAAAAGGAAGACAAAACAATGCTCCAAAATTTATGTTCTCTGGCTTGTTTCCTCCAGAGCAGATGTGGGGACCCAGAACTTCACATCAACAAGAAAACAGATGAGTAGCAATAGCTTCTGTTAGAAATGCACTTAGCACACACTGAAAATGGTGGAAAAGAACTGATCAATTAACAGTGTATATCGTAAATTTGCTTATGATGTAAATACTACTCATCGTTTGTCACACACAACTATTAAATCTGATTATTTCCTCAAATTTCTTCTCAAATTACGACAGTTCCCTACAGACTACAAACCTAAACGCAGTTCCCAGGTAAAGACCACAGCAACCACTTCAAAAATGATCACCAGTTTGTGCGTCAGCTTTAGCAGACTCGCTACTTACGAGGTGCTGAATAAATAATCATGGATGTGTTGATGTCAATCATACATGTCCATAACAACTTAAACATCAAGGCCACATTTGAAATATAGCTTATCTATTGGCTAAAAATCTTAACTGACTTGTAAGGTTAGCTATGGTAAGGACTTCAGCTTCAAAAAGGTTATTTTTAGCTTTGTAATTCAGAAGAAGTAATTTATAAGTACAAAGAAATCAGACTTAAGGTAGCAGTAAACCAGACTACTGAGAAAAGTTCACATCGCTGCAACCTTAGTCAATGCTTTGAATGATACTTAAAAACAAAAAAAGGAAATTAGGAAGAGGCATAGCACTTAAGGTATCAACTGCTTGAGCTGCTACCCTGAGCTCTCAACAACACAACTCGGTGATACGATCATCCTTGCCCTTACTGCAACAACTCCAGCACTGCCTAAAAGTATTTTATAGCAGGGTTTGCATTAGTGCGCTTCAAGCAATCTTTGTTCAATCCATCAGAGGAATCCCCTTGCAATCTGCCTAATGCAGGACACATCTTTTACACAGCATGAAATGATTCAGGACATGCGAGAATTTCACCCATGACACAAGGTGGACACAGACACTCAGTTAATGCCTTACTTTGCAGTGTCTCTAGATTCTTAATTTTTTTTTATTTTTTTATTTTTTTTTGCATTGAGCCCTTCAAGTTTGAGGCCACAAAGACTGCTGGAAGTTACTGAGCAGACTTTACTAAATTTATAGGAACCCAGTGCGTTAACTTTACAAGTAATTTTATAACTATACAATTGCACTGCAAAGTACCCCCATATGCACTGTAAACAACAGAAATGTTTCACAGGGGAACGGAAGTTGGAAAGCACTGAGAGTATCCGCTAGCCTGGTGGGGCCAACTTTAAGGCTTTTATAAGCCTCACAGTGCTTCATGACTTTCTCAAAATCTTAACTCCTGGACAACTGTTAAAATCTGAGCTTGTTTTTGAAGCTAGGTGGTAGTTTCAGAAACCCTCAGCCCAAACCATTTCTACAAACAAACAAAGCAGTCCTGCTTTCTCACCCCGCTCAGCAGCTCATTCCTGTCTCTGTGCCGCCCTTGCTTTCTGCGGGTGCAAGCCCTGAAGCGAATCACATTTAGGAACAGATCCATTCTAGCTTTTAGCTGTGCCAAATCTACCTGCATTCGTGCCCCAACCCAGTTTATCTGGAGCTGCACAAACATTCACCCCAGCACAAAGGGATGCAGAGGCTATAAACCACATCTGCTTCTTTCAGTAGCTGTACTGGCTTAAAAATTATTCATGAAATTATGGCCTGTATTTCCAGACAGATAAAAGTTTCAGAATTTCTCCCCATTTCACCCTAAAGGCAAATATCATTTGGGAGATTCACTGAGGCATGACTCCAGATATTGCAGCACAAGGCTTAACATATTGGGAACCGCACCGGTCCCAGGTGCTTCAGCAGTACAAAGTGGGGCAAATAGCCTGGTCCTGTACCCAAAGCAGGCTACAGGGGATTTGCTCTCAGCTTCACCAAGAATTTGACCCAAACAGAAAAGAACTAAACCAAAAAATGCCCAGGGTACACAAGCGCATTTAAAGCCCATCTTCACATTCAGCACATACGTACGACATGTCAATCCACATTTACATTGCATCAACACTGGACAGGCACTTCAGAACTTCTCTGTAAATATCAAATGCTGCAGCCAAAGCAAACTTGCATATAAATGTAATGTAAAGTTTTCAGAGTTCTTGCAGTAATTTTAAAAATCATACCAATGTGTGCAGCATTTTGTCCCAGGTACCAGTACCAGCTACCTACATACACTGGTTGTGAACATGATACAGTCTTCAAGTCAACAGATCTGTTCCACTCACTCAATAGCCAAGACCTATACTTCTGCATCCTGATGCAGAACAAACATTTGAAGCATCAGCACCCTCTCACCAATATGGAAATCATGTGTGATAACTCTTATTTACTGTATAATATAGACAACAAGGAGAAAGCTACATAGCGAGGCATTTTCACTTACGTGGTTTATATAGAGACTCTTGCGTTTTTCTCTCACTGCAAAAACACAAAATATGATAGAAATATTACATGACTATTTTTCCTGATTAAGCTTCTTATATACCATTTATAATAAAAAGAACAGGAGGCTATCTATGTGCAACATTATAATTGCTTTTGCGCTAACCATGTATATTTATATATCAAACACAGAAGGAACACATATCTGTATGCATAAAGGCATTTATGCTCAATAGTGTGGTGATGGATTAAAATTCTCATCCATTTGGGTACTTCACCAGGCATTGGTCCACATGGGAAAGTTAATATGCAGCAAGCTACAGTCCAAGCTAGCAATGGATCAGCCATCCTTCACCAGTGAGGGTACTGCTGAGCCACCAGTGCCTTGTGCAAGGTACCTTGCTGCAAAGCGGCCTACGCTACCCTGCAGGTATGAAAGCACCTACATAGCCACACCATGGAGTTAGCAAATTCTCATCAGAGTTTATGGTGCACTAACTCCCATAGAGCAGCCTTGAAACCATATGCATTACACCACTGCCTTCTGTAGTGATCAGTTGCAAGCCTGAAACTATTACTCATGTCGGATATAACAATGAAAATACATTACTTTGGTGAGCATGAACCAGTCACAACAAGAAAGGGTTGCAAGTCAGAGACATAGATAGCCAAAATATTCAGAAAGTAAACAGCAACAACAAGGGAGATAGATGTATAGAGTCTTAATTGTCAGGCAAATGTTTATTACAGCTGATTAAATACAATCTATTTAATTTTTTAAAGCACTCTCCCAATTAACTCACCCCATAGAGAGCCTGTGGAGCCCTGTTTCAGTGAAAATACCACAACGTTTAGGATTCAAGTCTGGAGGCAACTAACACATAAATCAAAGTGCAGGGTTAAAATAATGGTTTCATGCTGTAGGTGATTAAATGCACTTCAGTGCATCATGATTTGAAAGCTATGCAACCCAATGCACTTAGCAAAAGAAGAGCGTTCATAATGGCAGGATAGCCTGTCCATTCCCTGTTGGATGAGAAGCCATTATTTGTGATTTTTTTATAAGCAAGCAATCTCACATAAACAAGCCTGTATGTGCAAATACTGTGAAATAATTGTGTTTAATGCAAACATAAAATGAAAAGAAAATAAGAAAAAACTTTTAAAAATCCTTACATAATTTTCCTCCCAGGGAGCAGAAAGGAGAATCACACATGACAGATGTTAGCCATGTCACTTAGCACATGCTCAGATCCACAATTATGGACATTGTATAAGAAACAGAATTTAAAAGGAACAGTAGGAAAATTCTGATCATCTAGTAAATAGTTAAACTGCTTGA
>NW_010180039.1:0-22526 GCF_000695765.1 Mesitornis unicolor | reverse complement strand
GCTGAAACACTGCACTACACTTAAGTTCCACACACTGCATTTATCACCAGCAAGGGACATAAATAATCTAAAGGGAAACAACAGAATGATGGTAGATAATCACTTCTAAGAACAGCCAAAATATTTGTCTAGTATTACATATTGCAATGTACAGGCAGTAAATAATTCTGATAAGCTGCATATAAACCTAATAGAGTACATAACTGAAAATTAACACTTATTAACTGCAAAATTTTGAATACAGTTAAGTATTTAACAGTGTTTTAATCACAAAAAATTATACAGTATACAAAGCTCTTATGGACAAAATCATATAAAGACAGCCCGCATATACTCCAAATTCCATTTTAATCACCTTATATCCCCTTAGTTTTTTTGCTTCTAGTATTTTCCCTTGTATCCATTATTCAATTCCCCAAGAAAATATATTCATTTATTTACCAAAGCAGAATATCACTCACAGCTCATTCCCTTTTGCTGTTGCCAATCTCCAGAAGAATACATTAATGTATTACATACACCCCTCACTTCTCCCTGCTCAAGCCCTGCACCACATTGATTTCCCTTCCCCTCTTTCCCCCCATATAACAGCAGCTCAGCCTGGATTCTCCAGTGAGGGACTACAGGGCGGCAGCTGCGTTTTTGTCCTTCTGGCCTGCTCTGCCATAACATAGGTCTTAACTCATTCCAAAACTTATGCCGATGGGGAATTGGGCATTGCAGAAACCCATTTTGCCACAACCGCTCTCTTTTGTGATCACAACCCTTCCTCTCAACAAGGGAAAGCCAATTACTCCACAAGGCAAAAGGCCACTTCTGCCAAGCTAAAATTACTGTAAAGAGAGCCACCACTTGGCTTCGGTCAGTTTAAAGATGCTCTGCACTGCCCACATGGCACAGCATGGTCTTCAGCAGACCAGACCGTAGTGCTGTAATTAACTGTCATTTTGTAGCATAAACTCCTAACTGCGACTCCAAGCTTTTGGCTTTCAAGCATGGGTTTTTGATGAAATGAAGCTGCACAGATTTAGAGTCAGTTTAAACAATTAAACTTCCACTTTCCTTCTAACATTTTAAAACTTGGAAGTTGGAATGGAACTCTTCAAGCGGAGACTGAGATGCTGCCAAACTGACTTAGTTTTCCTCATTTTAAGGTCAATGACCTGTTCCTATTTCTGTAGGCACTTTCAAGTGTTATTCTTGAACATTTGCAATAGGACGAAAATGTATTATCCTGAAATAAAAGGGAGTGAGGAAATACACACACACACGTACATGTGTGTACATGTATGTATATATTTTTCACTGACCTGTAACAGAAACTTGCTTTGTGCATTTTCTGTAGACTATCTTAATGTTACTTGTATCAGGATTGAATACAAAATCTCCGGGGGTTACCATCAATAAAAATATCTCACATTTTGGAGTTTGTACATAATTTCTTCTTGTTTTATCCAAATCAGGAGACTGGTCCTAGTTAACATTAAAGAGTAAGTGCAGCTTACTTCACTTCCATCCACTATATAAATACAGTTTCAAAATCCTCTGTCTGAAGCCCATTGTTGCACTGATAATGCAATATTTAGCCAGTTCACTCAATGTGTAAAGCCTAACCTCAGGTTGAAGTGAAGAGCTGTAAGCCACTTACAGGAAAAACCACTACCAGCACCCATTAAGGTGCAACCATTGCCCTCTTGCTGTTATAAGGAAAGGAAGTTACATCATTGAGCACTAAGATTTGAAAATCCTGGCTTAAAGACATCCACACGCTAAATAGCGCATGGCTTTTCTGTCACCTAAACCATCCTCCTTGCAGGCCAAACTCGGCAAACAAGGGAAAACTTGCATAAAGCACTCATAGAAGTTAAAGACATAAAAGGTGATATTCTGTACTAGCTCCCTAAACTGGAGGAATTACTCATGTAAGATTCAGCACCTAGGAAATGCCCACAAAGAGCTGGAAACATTTAAAAAAGCTACTTTAGTTAGGAACTGAATTAATACTTATTGTGTCTTTTTTACAGATTCATTTAACTCTCAGGTAACCAAGGCTGCATTCACACTACTGAATAAGAGGGACAGAATAGATTTAGATGCTTAGTGTGACATCCAAGCTTCACAGAACAATGGAAAATTTGGACCACGTAACATCCAGAGATGCCATGTCCTGTCTCACTATATTTGATGGAATCAGATTGTTGCTCTTCACTCATGTTGATTACAAGCAGCTCAAGCACAGCTCCTATGCCAGGGCAGTACTACAAGGTTATCAGAGAGGCTGACAGAGTACAGGGCTACTAGAAAATCAAATGTGGATCTGCCCAAAGGTGATGTTGCCAAGTCACTCTAGCACATAGTTACGGACTTGGCCCTTTCCTGCTGTAGAAACACATTGTGAACGCTCGAGAGTCACAGCCAGATGCTGGATGAAACCTTGAGTTCATAGAATCATAGAATGTATTGGGTTGGAAGGGACCTTTAAAGATCATCTAGTCCAATCCCCTGCAGTGAGCAGGGACAATGTTACCAGATTAGGTAGCTCAGATCCCCATCAAGCCTGACCTTGAGTATCTCCAGGGTTGGGACCTCCACCATCTCTCTGGGCAACCTGTTGCAGTGATCTACCACCCTCATATTGCAGCACTTGAGTCCTGATGTCCCTCAGCTCTCCAATATGTAGATTTTCAATGTATGCAGTTCTCGTCTATAGAAATAATTTCACTTACAGTCAACAGGAAGGTTTGCCAGCACAATGCTAATGAAGAGAGGCAGTTACGTGCCCAAGTTCAGTGTTTTAAACATTGGTAGCTCAGCTCTCCCCCTTCTACACTGACTTAAGAAATCTTGAGAGTCCCCTAGATTGTCAGAATACAACCCTACATACCCTGAATCATCCTCATATTTTCCCCTTAACAAGTATTTTGGTGTTATGCAACATCCTTGAATAGGGTTAGAACTCCTACAGCTCACTTGGTTCCACAACAGGCCCAAAGTCCAGCCAAGGGAAATTCTTATTACTGTCGCTTGTCCCACCAGAATGGGATGGCTCTTGGCAGTACACCAGCAGGTACACGTTTGCAGAATCTTTCTTTCGTACAAGCAAGATAGACTTTGGATTTTTTCAACTGTGATCAAGGATAGCTGAACAGATCTTACACTCCCGCTGATGATGTTTCCATAAACTAGAACAAAGTTTCGCTGATGAAATCTAGCATGGATGTAAACTGTCATTTAAAAAAATACTTACAATTAACTACATACTGTAAGAAATTAATGACTATTAACTATAAGCAAGAAGAATCTGGTCAAAATTTTAGTTGTTGGACTTGGGATTTTTTGTCCTTTTTTTTTAACAAGCTGGAACAAGAAACATGTGGCATCTGTATGGGATTACGCAGTCTCAAAACATGTAAAATGTTTTGTCTATGTAAAATAGACATCATTCTTCATAATACAGTATACTATGACAATATTATCATATTTATTTTACAGACTACCAAACGAGACTAGAATGGTAATTCACATCCAAAACCACCTAAGGCATTGACAGAATCACACAGATCCAGGGCTGAATTCAGAAGGATAACCTAAAGGGCAAAAGAGGTACTCACATAATTAACTCTTCAATTAGGGCCTAAATGTATATCCTCTGTGTTCTAGTCATGCTCAAAAATTAGCAAAAAATACACAATAAATGAAAACTACATTATTTTTAAGAGATGTGTTTAACACTGCAATTTACTATGTAAATCAAAAATGGCATTTATAAAGCAGCAGAAAGAAGCCAAAGAATTCATACTGGACAGTCAGAATTATAATGTAGAAACTGCTTTGAAAGTCTTGGTAGAAAATCATTTGTTTGGCATTGATTATTCATCTACTTCTAAAACAACATGTCATGCACGTCCAACAGGGAATGAAAGAGCCAGAATAAATGGCGTCCTATTCCACTGACTCTATCAAGAGGCTTGTTTAATAGACATAATTCCAGAGGGATCATTTTGTCTATGAATAAAAAAAAAATACTCCAGACAAATATATTAAATCCATAATGGAGAGAAGAAGAGAGAATATTTGGGTGGGATGAGGGTTATTTTGCTATTAAAATCTAGTACTGATCTCATTTACAGTATTCAGCTATATTCGAGGCAACTCTGGACTGCCTTCTTAGCTAATGTAAACTGGCATTTTCCAAGAAAATGTTCAGAGTTTAAAAAAAAAAAACAGTTACAGAGAAGATTTTGGATTTAGAGAAAATATTTTTGAAATATAATTGTATTAAGTTTTATCCCTACTTGCAGTTCTGATACAGTGAGTACTTGGAACCTAAAATTTCAGGACATGACAGGAATCTAACCTGCACCTTCACTACTGGTCTTACAAAATAGTTAACTAAAGGTGTGACTTTTTTCAACTCTACCATGATGCCTATGAAAGCCTCTTTTTTGGGAGGGGAATTAGATATTAAAGGACTATCACATGCATTCTAACAAAGGGTTTAGAGATAACTGCAACAGTAAATACTGTAATAAGTTCAGTAACCTACCATCTGTCTGTGATTTACTGAGGAATATCGTACTGGCCCGTGGATGATCAGATGGGTTGAATTCCATGTTCAAATCTGGAAAGAAAGAAAGAATAGCACAAAAACATTTATGATTATCCGGTGGTATACACAGATTTTCCCATTCTTTTTAATAAGATGGCGTTTACATACTTAAGCAGCAGTAAAACAAAATCCATCTTGAGGCCCACTTTTTTTATCCTTCTTCACACAAGTGGCTCTTTTTGGCATGTAAATAATTTGCATCAACACATCCCTAGGATTAGACTTCAGTTCTAAGGGCTGGTTTTGGATTAAAACAGATAAAGCAGCTTCAGAAGTTTGTACACAAGAAGTCAGGAATTATCCATTTACCATCAGTTTCTTCCTACCATGCCCCAAAGCCATTGGTAAGCACAGAAACACAGTTTGTTATACCTAATTATAGAAGAATTAAGTATTACAAAACAAATACGCAACCTTCTGCAGATAGATGGGTTTCCAAGATTATATATATGTGATTAAACTAAGTAGCTATTGTAGCTGAACATAAACAAGCTAAGTCTACGGCCAGAGTGTTTTAAATGGTCAACATTACAAAATCTTGGAACCTTCCTGATACTTCACAGATGAACATATCCCTTGCTGTGACAACTTCTTAAAAAAAATCCAACTAAAAAACCTTTGCCAGGTTAAAGATGCAAATCTATCACAGCTTATACAAACTTCTATGAATACTATTTTCCCCTGTCGAGGTTAAAATCCATTAAATTTACTTGTTTCCAAATTCCACTGCACTACCAATCTGTCAATTCTTACATGCCTGCATCCACTTGAAAGCATGCTACTAAACACTGCATATAATTTTTCAGCATTTTCTTCCTCTCCCAGCGTGGCTATCACAACCTTACATTCTCTTGATGTCCAGATACACGTTCTCTTGCATTTGATGCAAGCACTTATGCATGAGCACTGATAGGTTTATCTTCTGCTTTCTACATTTGTGTCACTCCCCTTCCATATCTCTGTGAAAACTGAGCAAAACTGGAAATTAAGCCTCATGTGTTATGAAAACAAAACAAAGTCTTTCTGCCCAGAGGTCACATTCTCCCGTCTACAGCTTTCCATGTTCCTTTACCATTCATCACCATATTCTCTTCTGCCTTTCCCTTCTATTTACTAATTTACTAGGTATTCCACATCCCTGGTGTTTTCGCCTGACCACACACCTCTCTACAAATGTACTTTCTATTTGTATTTCCCCCCTTATGCTCTCTTGGTTTCCTTGTTATCTCCCTGCATTCTGCAGCCCATGCGGTGAGCAGCCTGATGTGCTGCTGGTACCTGGACAGCTGGAATAAACATGATCTTACTTGGAATGAAGAATCCAGAAGATCAACTCCTGACTTGGAAAGGGGGATTACTGTTATTATCAAACTCACAAAGGAAAAAATAAACAATCAAAAACTAATAATTTCAAAGGAAAGAGATTATTGATTCTCCCAGAAACCAGTTTGTAGCCAAGCTTGGAGAAGATTCTAGAAGGTCACCTTACTAGTAGAAGTTATGACTTGAAAGGACTGGGTTAGAAAGAATGTTTTCCTGTTACTTTCTTCATCTTTTTTTAGACACAGAGATGAAGAAAAAAAAGAACAGATAGTGCTGGCAATGATTGTTTTCCATTTCAGGATAGTTTTTCCATTAAGTGGAATTCAAGATGCAATTCATTAAGTAAAGAGTAATCAGCATTTTAAAATTACAAAATACATTGTCTTTTATTCTCCTCATCATCTTTTATCCAAAAGCACAATACATCACCATTACAAATAAATGGCTTTTTGTTAAACCACTATAGACAATCTTTCTACAAATCTTTTAAAGAACAGCAATGCAAATTCAGTCAACAAAACAGGACCACATGAGACTGAATTCAGCATACAAAACCCTGCCCCTAAACAGACAGGCATTCCTTTCCTTCAAGCCCAGAAAATTATCTGCTCGGGGAGTAATAACAACCTAGCACAGGCTTACAGGCTGTTTGCAGGGCTGAATTTGTTCTGAAAAAGAACAAATTGCCACATTTTGCAGTCAAGTTGCAACTATTTAAGATTCCTGTGTTACAAAAGGCTGTTAAGCAAAAGCAGCAAACCAACAGAGCACTTGCAGTCTTTCTCAAAAAAAAAAGCCACCAAAAAAAGGCTACCAAAAAGCACTGGCGCTCAGATAAACTGTTATTTTCAGAGAGGAGCTGAAAGACCAGCAGAATTCAGCAAAATCCAGCAAAACCCAGTCTCAGCAGCTGCAGAAGCTGGACCAGGGATTTTGAATCACCCTGGGAGAGGCAGTACTCGCTGCCAGACAGTGGCCGTGGCTCCTTCCCACCACTGAACCCCCCAAAGTTCCATGTGTCCTCTTCTCTCCACATACTTCTCAGCAACAGCAGCCACCAAACACATTCATCCATCTTCCGCAAACTGCTTGCACGAGGAGGAGAACACGGGCACAGCCTGCTGGGGCAGGTTACCCCAAGGCGATGCCAAGTGCTGCTGAGAGAGGCCGGCTCCCCACCTTCCTTGAGGAACAGCACAGGTCCTGTGGGCCTGCAGCAGAAGAAAGTGCCGTTTGGTGGGGAGCTGCAACTCCATCGCTCCCAGCTCCTCCAGGGAAAAGCATCAGGCAAACTGGAGCATCCCACAGGCCACCTGCGGGACCACACCACTGCAAGACACCACTGCTGCCACACAGGAAGATTAGAACGGATGAAGCTTCCACAAGATTTCAGTCTCTGGTTGATCTTAGACGTTTTTATTAATTGTACAACTTGAAAACAACTGCCTCTTTGAATCTGGCAACAAATTCTTACAAATCTGTAATTAGAAACTGTGTTACAGAAGAAAGAGATCAAATGACAGAGACATATCTGAAGCTACTAACTCATCACCAAAGGGCATTACCCATCCTAAAGAAAATAATATATTCAAACTTCTTAAGTCTTATCAGTAGTTCTTTCTAGTAATTGAAAAGTATCACAAAAAACAGCCACAATATGAAAAGGTTACCCATTTTGTAATGGCATAGCTGAAGATGAAGATTTAAACTCACGCAAGCAATACTCTATTATTCGAAAGCAAGGAAAATGAGAGACAGGGTTTCAATGATTGAAATCTGCACAGAACAATTCTCCATTGCTAGAAGTCTGCTCTGTGACTCATCACGGCCTTATAAAGGAAAGATTTAAAGTGCGTAATTCTTCCTACAGTTACCCTGCACTCCAAAATTTGCTTTTATGAAAAAGTCACTGTCTTATAGACAGTGCAAATAAAAAATATTTCACTGTAGATGTTCTTTCCAGTTAGACAGATGTGGAATGTTTCTCCACATCTTCTCACAGTTCAAAGATCAGGTTTTCTTCTTTTTTGGTTCCAAAGGACTGTTAAGTTATGCAAAAATGTAACTTCTATTCTGTAAACAACTACACAGTGATATGCCCCATGAAAATTTCAGGAGTTTTGGCTTCTCAGGATTAGGATGCAAAGGTGTGCGTTCATAAAGACATGTATACACGCACATGCATTTATCTATATCTATATAGACGTATATTTAGACCAAACCTAATTTTTGGTTAACAAAAGCAAAGGCAGCTTCAGGTACTGTTCAGCGAAGAGATCATGTGCCTAACAGAATACACACAATTTTTGATTATTCAGGCAAGACCAGAGTTACAAATACAAGCAAATATACTTACGACTGCATTCTCTGTCTTGCTTAGTATCACGCCACAATAACAGTTATTATAGCGGGAATTCTAATTTATCATGTCAAAATAAAGTCACTCTCTCCAAGAAAAAGAAGTAGATTTTGCACGCAGCTTAGTTCAGAACATAACTGTGCTGAAGTTTAAGCACCAGAAGATCACATTGAGATTCACCCTGTACATGGTGAGAAACAGTTCCTGAAGCCACAGTAGCTGCGTTCAAAGATGGCCATAAAAAGAAGCGAACTGTAAAACAGTTTGGTTTCAGACTTGGGCTAAAGCCCAGATAAATCTCAAAACAAGACCTTAAAAGCATTACTGAGACCAAAAATATTGAATACAACCTCAGTCTGCGCTTTTTAAAAGGATAAGAATAAAGTTCAGATGAGTGTAAAAGAGAGCTACAGGAACGACCGGAGGACTTGCAGAAACTGCCTTCAAGTGAGTCTGAGTTCAAACCATTTAGCTGATGAAAAAGGAAAATCAGAAGGTCTCTGAAGTTCACATTTTCTTCTCCCCCTGTGAAAGTGCAATTGCTGAAAGCTCTCTCTAATCTAGCACACACCATAACAAAGCCAGTGGAAAATGAAAGCAGAAAGACCTTAATTATGAACTTGGATGGAAAAAAAAGGGAGGATAATTAAGCACTGAAGCTCCAGACTCAGGGAACTCAAGTCATTTTGATGATTTTCCCTAGAAGATTGCTTCAGCCAAACATCTTTAGGCCAGCGTGAGTATTTAGGCTCAATTTAAGAACAACTACATGCAAACTACTGGCATATGATTCATATGCAGGTCAGATCAGATGATCCCAGGGGGCTCTAGTCCAAGTTCTATAAAATCTTCAGAAATAGCAATATTTAAATTATTAAGCAGAAAACCTCAGCAAATCTCAGTGGCACATCTGTAAACTTTCTAAAACTGTACCAAAACTCTACTGCAATTCTTCAGAAAGAGCTAAGTTTTAAGCCTTGTGGTCAGAATACATTATGATGAGACTAAATTTCTTGTGGCAAAATTTTAACCCAAAAAAGAAAGTTTCTTCAACCCATTCGTCTATTGAGATAGAAAAACACACCACAAGAGGATGAAGGATGGATGGTGTAGCAACTCACTTCTGAACAATATGCATCAGAGCTTCTGTCATGACACAAACAGGAAAAACCAGGAGTTGCTGCTTCTATAACAGTGCACATGGGTTACAGCACACTGAGCAGGTCTGAAAAATGTGTTTATTCTATCAGAAAAATAAGATACTGCTTCCTTTTGAACAATGAAAGTTGGGCAAGTTTGCACTGCCAAAGCTCTGAGGCTGATTCAATAGCACACAAAAGTCTAAAATGAGTGAAACATTTGTTTTAGACTTAAACAGTTCTGAAATAATCTGGTGAAATTATTTTCCTTCCTTCCTTTTATCCCTGGGACCACAGGTTATCACTGTCACTGCACAACTACCACTGTCACTGAGGAAAGAGATAGTGTCACATATCAGTTTAGTGACCTATCATATGCTTAAAAATGAAATCAATCCATGTTTCTTTGCACCAGAAGATTTAAATTTTTTTTAGTTCTCTAAAGGGACTTCAGGTAAGAATGCCACAGAGGAAACTGCAGCTGACAGAGTGAACCTCTTTACCATCTTTTCTCCACTCACAACCTGACATTACAGAGCAAATGCCTGATATGGCCTGGTGGGTGGAAAACAACAAAAGTGCCACAAAGTTGCTTATCAAGAAATTAAAAGAATGCAAGCAAGGAGCAACGTTTGATTAAGCCCTACATGTTTACATGTTCCCTGTCAAAAGGGAAGAGAAAACAATCCCCACGGGAGCAGAGGGAAAGGGAAGCACCGGTGACCTGCAGGAAGGAAAAGGCTTTCACAGAGACGTCAAGGGGTTTCAGTGTGCCCTGATGTGGGGGGACAGGATGGCTCTGTGCCTCCCTAGGAGAGCTGTGCCTCCCTCGCCCGTGCCACCTCCACAGTACCAGGAGGACCCCAGATGTCATTTCCCTGGCCAGCAGAAAGGGCGAAGTTGTTGCTGCAGCTCTCAGCGAACCAGCCCGTACAAACAAGCCGGTGTCCTCTGTGGGCAGAGAAACAGAAACTGTGTTCTCCAGGCACAGACCAGGAGATAAAAGTTCCCCCGACACTGAACCTAGAAAAAACTGCTGAAATAGATTTCAAAAGTCTTATTGCACCTTGTGTCTTTCTGCTTCTCTTTTACTCTGGTGGGCTGCTCCCCTCTAGCCATTTAAATGTAATTAAAACATTCCCTTAAATGTTATTATGTTATTATAATTCCCACAGGAGTTGATAAGAGTTAAACAGCTATCCCAGCCAAGAGGATCTCCTTCATTTGCCTCTAGTCAAATGAAGCAAAAAACCAAAGGTTACTTTAAAAAACAAGAGAGCAAAGAAGCAAGCCTACAGAAAGCAACCTCACCATTATTATCCATTTACTTAAACTATATTTTAAATCACCAGGATTTATGCAAAGGAGCCATGGTACAATCTTACACTGGGAAAACCATATGACTAAATCTAGTATTAAAGTTTCTATTTGAGACTTCTGTACATTAATGTCTCCAAAACATGGGATGCGTCAGGCACTGGGACTAAAATAATTCACTGGGATGAATAAGTAAACAAAGCACTGGGATGTTTCTGGTCAGAAGTTTTTATAGCTTTCAAGCCAAAATAAGACTGAATTGTAGAGGCTGATTTCACATATGCTTTTACACTAAAGCTTCCAAGATGCAAGATCCACTACTGTAAGTTTCAGCTTGTGCCATTCAAACATCCCACAATCACAGCATGAAGATTTATCAGTGAAACCACGAGATTTTTCTGTACCTTTACAGTACTTCACACCTTGTGTAAGCAGGACTATTCCACCCCAAATGAAAATGCCTCAGTTGTGTTACTGCCTATAGTACTCCCATAAAACTGAATGGCAATTATGATATTCCAGTGCTTTTCAACAGCGATTATGAGAAGAAAGGAAAGCTGGAAATTGGAAGGCTTTCAGGAGGCAACTGGCCGGAAGGGTAAACTCCTTCAGGTCTGGCCAGGCCACTGGAAAAACTTGGATGTGATCTTTGCTGCCCCGGAGTTATGGTATTCTCCGAGTACCATTCCCAGCAAATGGCGGGCACAGCATTTCTCAGTGAGCTCCAATTACGCCGTGACTGTTCCAGGCTCTGCTCTGATTTTGGTCTTTGAGAGAGGCACAGAGATGGTTCATCAGTAAAAGGAGCCCTCTGTGGCAAATAACACTGGTTTCTGTAGTTACTCCTCACCAGTCAGCCAAGTGACAACACAGAGCAGTTCTCAGGGACACGGCTGTGTTTATTTTCTCTTCTAGAAGGAAAATCACCTACATAACTTTTCAAAGAACAAGGTCTGTATCCACGATTTTTAGTTCTGTACTGTTTGTTCAGGATTTGTGTTCCCTTTCACAGCTGTCTTTCCCAACTAGACACGTCTCAAGAGCAAATTAAGTCATCTGACGTTGTCTCTCATATGCCTCTTTTTAAATGCCTCCTTATATTTAGAAAAATATACCAATTAATAAATCTTTTCTCTCTCAAGTTCATCTCATTAATGTCTCTCAGATATTCCAGTACTGCATTTATCAGTTTTTGCTTTAACTGTAACCAAAATGAAGCTTGAAAGTTTTATTGATAGATAAGATAGCAGAAAATAAAGGAAGAAATAATACAAACACATATCCATTCCCCGTCCCCTCCACCCTCTAAGGAAAAGAGAAAGGAAAAAATAATTTCTCCACATTACATGAAGAATTCAGCATGAACTTAAAGAGACCAACAGTTCTGTGCTCTGATTAATTCAAGGGCATCCCCACCCTCATACAGAATTGTCCACTGTAAAAAGTGCCTAAAACAAAATATATGCCTAATATATGCAAAATAGATGCCTAACACACACATATATTTACATCATATTCAAATACTGCTTCCCTAGCTTTTGAGCATAACATAATGAATGACTCTTTATTAGAGTACCCTAAAAACAGCTGAACTGAAAATAAAATAAAATACAATAAAGGAATGCAGATCATGATCTACTCTTAATACATGGGTTTTTATGTCAAAGTATCTTCACTTATCTGAATGAAAATCTAAGGTCAGCAAGGAGGAAGACCTCCTCAAACACAGCACCTTTAAGATTAAGCAGTTTCCTGATAGAGCCAGCAGGAGTAATGGCAAACACGTGCGTGAGCAGTCTCCCTTACTTCCTGCCAGCGTGCTCAAGGCGTGCTCCAGCACAAGGCACGCTGGTAAGTGTTCAGCTGAGAACTGTCCTCCCAGAAGGCTCCCTGACAATGTTTTAAAGAGAATTAAAGTCTTTTTTATGAAGCATTCAACAGAATCTAGCCCAAGAATCACAACTGGATGCAATCCTCGTTCATATATAGGATATCCCGGGATATGAAGCAGGCACGTGCCAGAATACAGACAAACTGACTCCAGAGATGAGAGACAACAGTCCCTATGACGTTACTGGTTTTCACAGGCAAAAATTCATTCTGAACCCCCATTTTCTTTATACTGAGAGTATAAACAGATTTTCAGAGTGAAAAGTTACACTGGGACAGCAACTGTAAGAGATGGCACTGCCTGACTCTAATAGTCTTATGTGATAGGGTTGTCCTCAGGTAATGCAAGATGGAAAGAGGAACTTCAGCACACACTTTAAAAGAGTATCTTGCTTTGCACTTCTGCACTTTGCTGTGCACCTCCCATCCTTGCTCCTTTTCTCGCTGAGGACCTTTCCATTCTGCATAAGAAGGCAAAATGTCACCACCTGAGCAGCTTTGCCACTCGTTTCCACCGGGTTTTCTGAAGAGCCTAAGTACTGCCTGCTTCTGTCAGTGTCACTTGTGCCCCACTTACAGAACATGTAGCAACAAAAGGAACAAAGCCGCTGTCCTATTAACCTCAAACACAAATTTATGCATTTCTCTAATGCCCCGGTGACACTAAGCACCACGAACGCCTTTTCCCTGGCGAATTTTACTTAGCATATACAACACTTTAAAACAAATTTACTCTGCCCTATTAAAAACAAAGATGGAAAGAATGCAACATAAAAAGTTGTGAAAGACTTTTAAAATATATATTAATAAATTTTTTTAAATTGTATTTTTCTTCCTATAAATGTATCAGAAAAAAATCACATTATGATTCACTTATCACTTGTTATAATAATCGTTTAACTTGATACATGTGAAATCCATTACAGATGGAAACACAGTATCATCACAGACCTAAACAAATTATACCAGCTGCTGCCATACCGAATTATTTTACTTGCCATTTCAAAACGTTCAGAGTACTACCACGCTGTTCACCAAAAGACACCTCAAGCCACCAGTGCCCAAAGTGGGGCATGAATGTTGGCTGTGATCCTAACCACCCTTGCCACAAATTTAACACAGAGGTTCACAGCTGGCAGGTCAAACACAGAGTACCAGAGTCAGCAGAAACATTGGGTTAACCCACAGTAAAGTGAACCAATTTTACTCGGACACAGACCAATACAAAGTCAGCAGCATAATCATCATATCACACTTGAGCTGGCGTTATAAACCTGATTCTTAGATTGAAGCATTATCTGCAGCTTTGCACCAAGGTGTACACACTTCACCGTTCCTCACAACGCAGACATTATTGACATGCGAATCATTAAGAAACAGAATGTGCTATGTTCTGCAAATCAGGCCACAGGTGGTCAAGCTGTCGCTCAACTCGTCACTTGGAAAAACGCTCCTTTATAACAGTGCTCAAGTTCTGAGGAGCCCTCACACCAGTCCAGCAGAGCAGGACGAGCTTATCCTTCCTCATCCTCTTACCAAAATGATTTTAATAAATGCCAGTGGAAATGGCATCTTTCCAGGATCCCTTCTTTTTCCTTTTGTTTCCCTATTGAGCTGTGTGACCTGAAGCTAAAGTATTTCTCAAATAGCTAACAGGTAATCCATGCAATACAAACAGAAAAATAATCTGTTCTCATTTCTTAGAAAATTTAGTGCAAGTGTATTATAAACCATTTGTATGGGTAAATCTGTGACTTCAAGGGCAGCAGCTGCTTTTTTAATATGTAAAAATATAATTTGCAATCTTTTCTGAGGAACACCACAGGATACTTGGTAAATTACAATAACAGGCTTTCATTTTTTCTCCTGCAGATTTGTATTCACATGGCAACCAAATTACCATGCTACCAAGACACAGTGTTAAAATCAGTACTACATGCAGATTGCCACCTAAAACTGAAAAGCAACTGACATTAAATTAAAAACCTCTCTTGTCACTGAAACTCTACATTTGTGCATATATGCAAAAGCCCATAAACACAAAGCACGTGTGCATGTATATACACACGCCTGAGCCACTAAGCACCTCCACCACTGCACTGTAGTGCTGTCCCTAAGCCCAGCAGCCTCAGTCTCCTTGAAGTCTTACAGCAGAACATGTACAATATAGCTTGCTCAACATATATCCACTGCAGATGTAGCCATGTAATTCTTGCCCAGACTCCCGACACTGTAGCTTCTGAAACAGTTTCAGGGATTTTGTCCATCCTCAAAACCCCTTACCTCACACTCACAGGTCCTATATGCCAGGTAAAGAAAAAGGAGCAAGAAGAGGGAAAAGGATACATTAAACTCTGAAGAAAACAAAGAGCAGATCTTTAATTGACATTTATTCTTAGTTTTTGATGGAGTTCTTTAATTTACATTTGTTCTCAGAAGAGTCAGCTCAGAATCATTAAGTGCTGATCTTGAAGAAGCACCTTTTAACAATTGAATAAATTGCAAAATTGTCACTGTAGGAGGTACCATTTCCAGAGTGATAAACAACAGCATATTGATATCTTGTTATTTACTGTGAATTTATAATGATCTAAAATACCGCCATCCATCTTCATTGCGATTTACCATGAGTAGAAGAGTATGTGAACAGCTCTAAAAAGCAACAGAACAGTCTTACATATTTACTTTTAAATCAAGATCATACAGAAATGTTTTGTTCTTGTCCCAGACAAGGACTTATTCCCAAAAATTATATTGGCTCATTGCCCAGGACAAGTGACATTTAGTCCCAGACCAGCAATTCGTTTCAGATCCAATATCTTGCAATTCTGTAGCTCTTAATATGAGATCTGGGCAACCAAAAAAGGGACAAAAGCAGCTTCCTAATTATTATTGTCTCACAGTCATGTAGACACAGCCACTGCATGTAATATTCAAATCTTGAGGCTGACCTGGTCAGCCACAAGTAACGCAGCTATACTACATTCAGGCAGATAAAACCTTACTAGATCAAACCCAGAACAGGGATACCTGTGCTACTGGTAAGAAGACAGGTCTCTGTGAAACTGCAATCTAAAGACATATTGCAGACAACACACACAAGGTTAAATTATGTACAGTATAGACAAAAAAAGTTGAAGGGGGTACTAGTATTTCCACTACAGATGAGAAACTGAGGCTAAAATCCTGGTACCAGTTTGCACTTAGCCCATACCTCCGCTGATCAGATTTCAGGCCCTGATCTATCTGGTTAGCCAGAAAATGAAGAGCACACACTTAGGGACCATCTTGTCCAGTGTTAATATTGCTACTTCCAGATGCCTAACTCAGAGCTAGTCACTCAGTTTCTCTACAGCCAACAAAGCACACACTTTTAGAAGTGCATTTGTCCAGTGGCTCTTTGCCTAATCATGAAACAAAAATTCAAGATACAATAGATGCATCTTATTTGAGACATGCTGACCATCTCATCTTTCCTGAAAAAGGTACCACTGAATTAATTCAAAATATACATGAAGTGCTGCACTAACCCAGTCACGGTTTGCTAGAATCTGCTTCTAATCACTCACACTGACACTATGTGCTACTGATTTATTAAGCAGTTGCTTATTTCCAGATTATGGGAACTGTTCCATGCACCATGGCTACTGGAAAGACACGGAAATGTCAGACGCTATGTAATGTAATATTTTTGGACGAACACTTCCTATTATTGCCTGGCATGAAAATGTTAATTTAACTCACCAAGTTCAATTCTTTTGAGCTATTATTGCCTTAAATAGCTCAAGGCTTTCAAATGTTCACTGCAAAATTCATACCTGCACTCAGCCCATCAAGTAGATGCCCTGAAAGCCACTGCTGTGAAATGCTACCACAGTACAGTTAAAATCACCTTGTGTCAGTCTACACTACTGCTTTCAGGGTTGCTATGACAAAAGAAAATCAGAAAAGCAACCTATTCAATCAGAAGACATATACCTAATGCAGCATGCTAATCAGAATTATTTCATCAGTACTCCTCCAAGAGGGAATCTACTGACAGAAAAGAATAACCACATCATTAGCAATTTGTACTCCTGTCCGGAATGCATTTAGTCACACCACAGATTAAATGTTTAAGCAACTGCTAAGCAGATTGGGAAATTTCACTTCTGAAGGCCTACGTCTAATCTGCCAATGAAAAATTAAATAGTGAGTCATTTCACTCAGGACAGCAGCTCCTCATGTGAAATCTCATCAGCAGTTTTTCCATTAAAACAGGACAGATGTTGACATCACGGAAGAGGCTTTACTGGCAAATGCCGTATATATAGAAGGAGATATCCAATCCAACTCTGACTGCCCTTTAAAAGTGAAAAAATACAATTTCATATATTTAGGAATCACCACAAAATAAACATGTGGTATACACCTCAAGGTTCTACTCTTACAATGAGTCTATTTTTAGCAATAGTATCCTGATATTTAAAGTACCTGGATACACAGAGGGAAATTCAAGAAGGTGTTAGTATTGGGATGTTATGTCTCTCGCACTTTCTGAAGTTCTTTAAAGGAATAACAAACATTTGCATAATGACACAACCTACCTGGGCTTTCAAAAGTCTTTAACAAGGTCGCCTGCTTCTGAAACTACACAGACATTAAGTGCTTAGAAAGGCCAGGCACAAACTGCTTGAAAGATGGGAAATTAAGCACAGGACAAAACGGTCACTTTTCAAAAACTGTTCTGTGTTGTTTAGCAACACATTCAAAACCACAAAGTGAATCTAATAAGACTGCAAAGTCTGCCGATGATTGGACATAACGTAGCAACTACCACCAGCTGTGAAGAATGCTACTGGTCAACAAAATGGCAGATGGAGACAAATGCAATAAAATGGGGCATCTAGAAAAAAAAATAATCTGTCTTCGAAACTATGAGCATTGAATATTCCTACTCAGGAAACACGATGTAGGAATGGAGATCAAATGCATTGAGTACAGAGAGATTCGAATCACTCAAACAAAAGACGTTCTTCAGCAACGCTCAGTGTCTTCTGTGTCTTCTAGAGCCGCATGAAGTTCATACAGTTTCAAAGGGTTCAAAACGGATCAGACAGGTTCTGGAAGACAAATTCCCTTAAGAACTGCAAAGAATGTAGTAGCTGCTCAGAAAGGTCCTAACATGCAATTTTAGGCCAACGAGGTATTCTGAAGAAATATTATTACATTTCTCCATTTATATCCTGCCACTGGCTCCTGCGGGAGATAGGAGAGAGGACTGGGCAGAACTTCCATATAAACAACACTGCTCACAATAAAATCCTGTTACATTGCAATCTGACAAACCAGAAAAATAAACAGCTTAAATTAAACCAAAAAGGTCATTTGTCTTTGAGAGTGACTAAAATATCCGAATTAACTAAACCCAAAGCAGGGAATTTACTAGACCAGCATGCACTTCTTCAGCAAGAAGAAAAGCTGTCATAGCTTAGCAGTTTAACATTAACTAACTTTTCTTCACTGCTGCTGTTTTGTCAACTTCCCAGCATCAGATTTATTGCTGCAAGTGGACTTTCATCCTCAGAGAGCACCAACCAGACATGCATTTGTCTTTCTGGTAGCTGATGTTCTGGAAAGCAACGGGAAAGGGAGGTACTGCAAGCCTTGTCCATCGACCACAGGAACCAAAATACAGATGAGTCAGAAGCGAAACAAGTCTCAAACAAATTTTCAGTCAGGGCCCAACGATTCATCTGCTACAGGCCATGCTACCACTCCAGTTGACTCTCAGGTCAGTAGACTGCCACGTTGCAGTTTTTCTGACTGGAACAATGCTCACATCCCATCTAACACTACATCCAAAGTTGATCCATTGTCAATTGCCTAAGGATCTGGGCTAGTCCAGGAAGAATTAATTGGTCATTAACCCTTTCCCCACCAGTGTATCCCTAGACTGAAGCCATTTATTAAAAAGCATACATCTCTGATTTGTAAAACAATGACTAGAGCTGCTAGTTCTGCAGGAAAATACTGCCAGCACTTTTGAGTAGAGAGGGACAGAGGTTTTGGGTCGTTTTCCTCCATATGCCGCTTTGAAATTAGATTAAATGCAGAGGATTTTGTAGACCCTTGCTATCTATGCAAGGAGCACAAGAAGGATTTCAGCTTTCATCTGGATTGCTTTGTTTATTATGGTCCCTACGTTGTGCAGTGGGCAGCTGCTTCATATATGTGAAACAGCATAACCAACAGGAAAACAGAGTATGAAATAAACTAAAGAAAAGAAACTTAAAATTAGAAATTTGGAGAAAAAGAGGCATTATACTGGACATGCAATACTGTGTTAAACACATGGTAAAGAAAAGCTGCAACAGCAAGTAATAGAAAATATTTAAAATGAAAAAACCTACTGTTGTGGTTTATACAGTTGCTCTATTAACCGATGGCTTCTCCACACTCAGGGATGGGAGTCAGGAAAAGGCAAGAAGATACATGGAGTGATTTAATAAAATAATAATAAAAACTAATATTAATAGCAATTATAATATAAAATACACAGAGTTATACTCGGCCAATATTGTGCGGGAGTAGCCCTCAGGGGTAGGACGGTAGACAAGTCGCTCTCGAGATGTCAGCCACAGAAGGAAGAGGGGAAAAAAGAGGAAAAAGAAGAAGGGCCGTCCCCAGCAAACTCCTCAGTTTACAGTGAATGTGATGTTTATGGTATGGGATAATATGAATTGGTCGACGGGGTCAGCTTGGGGTGAACTACCCTGGGTTTCCACTTCCCCCAGCCTCTGCATCTGTTTATCTCAAGACTGCAGAAGACCTTGAGCATCACATACCAGCATTAGCTGAAAACTGTCTTATCACTTTGTTCCCATGGAATAGAGCATTGTAGTCCTTACAAAATCACAGTTTTCCCTCAACAGAAAACTGACTCTAAAATTCTGTCCCAGACAGGACACCAGGACATCTACTCAGAAACAGGCAGGGAAGACAACCAAAGCACAGGAAGGCAAGGGAATGGCTCATGACTTACCACCTCAAAACTTTTATTGAATACTTCTGACTGATACTTATTAAACATGTTATTCAACACATGGCTTGTAATGCATTCATACAACAAAGCAAGGTTTTGAAAAATCCATAGCTGAAAGGAGAGACTGGATCCTGGCTCCACCAAAGAGCCAACACCAGGAGCACATCACTGCTCAGTGACAGCCAGAGAAACTTTTAACACTTCAGTAAACACAAATGAAAACCACTGTTGCTTTTTACACCTTTACATCTTTAAAGACCTGGGTGGAACTACTTTATGTATCTATTTTTCAAATTATCATAAGTTCACATTTGTAAAAATTAACAGGTTCTGGATGCAAAGAAATGTTCAATGCAGTGTTTTCATTCTGACAGGCACTTTTTAAAACAGAGATTTCCCACATTTTGTAAATCATGACCACTGTCAGCTAGAGAGACAAATCACAAAGACAAAAAAATAGTTTTTTTTCTCTTAAACTATGACATTTAAAAGTTCCCTTACTGCCTTAAATTTCTTCCAAATTGTTGGAAGATACAATGTTGTCTTATGATTTAAAGACTGGACTGGCTTCTGATCACCTGCAAAAAGACAAGAGCGTTGTCTTTCTCTGCCTGCTCTTCACTGCATTCTAGTTGTGCAGAAAAATGACTCCGCTGTGTTCAGTCTGCATCCAATCTGTACTTCATCCTCACCACTCCCCCCAAAAATTCCCTGCTACTTTTGCTGTAATAACCCTGCAAAATTTGGCAGCTCCCAGCCTCTTTTCATAAGGAGAATTAATTTCACTTTGCTGTTTGTACTTTGTCCTAGCGACATGAAACGCACACAGGATTTGATTACATAATCTCCAGTTATGTAGGCGGGATCTGGAGGCCTGCCTGAAAACCTGCCACTTCTCATGCACTCAAAAGCTCAACAGCATGTTTTGTCAAAGTACACGTCCATGTAGCTGAAATCACAACTGAGTGTCTCCACTCTATAGCATCAAAAACATTACCATAAACCCCAAAGCTACACAAGCAAGAGAGTAAAATAAAAAAAATAAAACCACATAGGACATCTATTCAATAACTTAGGTGTGGTCTTGTTGTAAATGAGAAGAGCTCCAAAGAAGTTAACAGATGTACACCAATTTACACTATCCAATAATTTGAGAGGTTTCAGTTCAAATACCAGCAGATCCGTCACCATAAAATACAGCCACCAGAATCGACATTGGCGCCACTGTTGGTGGAAGCCTTTTCTGAGAATCTGTAGACCAGCTGAACCCCAGGCTTTTTTCAACAAACACTCAGGGATATAACACACCAGTAACTCCAGTGACACCGGTGTTAGTCTGGTCCTTCTCTTCCCTTTACCTATCATCTTCAGTATGCCTTGGTCTTCAAGCAACTGGAAGTCTTCCAGACATCAATGAAGTCAGTCTGTTTTCAGTTGCCACCAGTAGGCTAAGACTTTCAAAAGTACCACGGGAAAAAGTTTTAAAATTCACTTTTGTAATATTAAGAAAAGTTCCAATTATTCTACTTGAAGACTCACAAAACAGAAGAAAAATACAGAATAGAGACATGATTTTACAGCACAAGTATTAGCAAGGTGAATCTAGCTGAAAGATATCAGCCTTTGAAAAATCATTAGCATCACCTTTGTTTTCTGTTTTTCAACTTTTAAAATTTTATGCTGTCTCCAATCTGTCTGACTTCAAAAGCAGAAAATATTTGTCCTCAATACGAATATATCTGCATACTGAAAAGCACTTTATGAGTGTTTTTAATTTTGACACTTTTTTTCTTCCTCTTATATCTTACATTTCTTCGAGATATGCCGATGAGACTCCCACAACTGGACACCAGTTTTCTGCCATATAAATAAGTGGAAAATAGCTAGTCTATTCCTGAAGCCTTTTTAAGATCTTAGTCACTTTTTACCAATGCTGAAAAGAGATGCCCTAACTGAATATGGAAACATATTCTGCAAGCTCACAGTACTTCATTTCTTCAAAATACCAGGATGATTGAAGAAACAGCAACGATTTTTTGAGACACCTTTGGTTTGCCATGTGCCTAGGCTTCAAGTACATACACAGTATTCCATGGCACCCATACGCCATCAGCTACTGGTATTTCTGGCACTGTCTTTTCTTTAGCACGATAAAGGAAAGGTTGTCATTACAGCTGAGGCAAAAGACTGGGACTCCTGAGACTCAGGGTAACCATTCAACTCTACCACAAACTGTACTATGAGAATTTGCATCAATAATTCCCCTGCATTCCTAACCTTGGTGTATCGACTGACTCATACCTTTCAGAAGAATCATTTGTTTCTTGCCGTAAGTGTGCCACACAGCACCCCAAGTTTCATATAGCAGTCTGTAAGAGACTGCCTGCACTAAAGCAATGTAAATTAATTTCAAATCAATGGCCATGTGTAATGGCTATTCAAGGCAAGAGTTTACATAGAGCTTAGGAAAACTTTCAGATTTTAAGAAGTTGCTACTGAGAAGGCTGCAAATCTTGGAGTGCCTTAGACTATCCTTTCTAAAGAGGACCTTAGCACATACCCACCAAATTAAGATGACTGACAAAAACATCTGTACTTAAACCAAATATTTGAAGGACTAATGAGAATGGTAGAAAAAAGTTACTTTTCTTAGTTGCCTAAGAAAATTAGTTTGGGGACTGGAAGGTATCAAAATAAGGCAAAAGAACAAAGCTGACACAGGCAAACTTGGTACAGGTTAGAGATGGAGAAGGGATAAACACAGATTCTCCTACAAAAGAATGCTGAATCTTCCTCCCAAGACAAAACAGTATTCCAGAAGAGGAAACTTTGACAAGTAAGGCCTTTGACACTGTCTCCCACAGC